>NW_026136709.1:10365561-10555561 GCF_905237075.1 Dicentrarchus labrax | reverse complement strand
TTATATTTATTTGGACTTTCACCTCTTTCATTGTCTTGATTCATCATTGGGCTTGGTGGCAAACTAAAGCCTGCCTGCTTAGCCTCATGCCAGTGTCTAGATCGAATGTGGCTATCAAGAGCAGATTTAGCCTTGAACAGTGCTCTGCAAAAGGGGCATTTCTTGTGGGACTGGGAGGGCCCTATAGCCCTAAACTGTCCCTTTCTCTCTCTTGCACGAGTGTTTTGGAACCAAACTTGCACAACTCTCTTTTTCAAGCCAACCTCTCTTGCAATGTGGTCCAACATCTTCCTTGTTGGGTTAGAGTCAAGTAGGTATTTGTCGTAGAGAATCTCCAATTGTTCTGGTGTGATGGTGGTTCTCAAACGTTTATCTCTGTGCTGCTCTTCACTACTGTTTCCACCATCTTTATCGTTAGCACTTTCGTCTTTGTCATCCAGTTTTCTCTTCATTGCTCCAGAGCCTGCAGCAGAGGCCAAACCAGAGCTACCCTGAGAGGGGATTTGGGAGAGGCCCCCAGATAACAGCTGACTAGCCATTAGGGGGTTGTTGGGGTCAAATATCATATAGGGCATATCAATGGGTCTTTCAAGGAACTGAGAGTGAAGGAATTGGTTTTGGGCAGCCAAGAAATGCATGTGCTGGTGCTCCTGCCATAGCTCCACAGTGGGAAATGCAATCTTACACTGGTCACACTGGTACTGAAGCATCTGGTGTGGGAGGCTGTTAGTGAGTGAGGAAAGGGCCAGGGAGAGTGGACTTGAGGGCACTGCAGCTGCCTGTGGCTGGGAATGGGGTCTTGACATTTGTGGCTGGGGAGCTTTTTGAGGAGGTGGCTGAGGTGTGCAAGCCTTAGATGGTCTAGGTTCTGGTAGTGACTTGATCACTGGCGAGGAGGGAGTCTCCGTTTGTTTAGGTTCAGTTTCAGGGGCAACATCTGGCTTTGGGGAAGTTTTCCCCATGCTGGCACGAGGAGAGGCCATCACAGGGGAGCTTGAGCCAGAACTGGTGGCAGTTCCTTGGGACTGTCTGGATAGCTCTAAAGGTAGCTGGGACATCTTAGCTGGACCTTGCTCAATATAATCTGTGTATTCCTCACAGTTGTTGTCCTCATTACCTTCCTCATCTTCGTCTTTATAGCACAGTTTTTTCTGGTGAGTGATCAGGTCAAAGATGCGTGGGAACACAATGTTGCACTTTTTACACTGGTACTGCATGTTGCTGGTTCTGATATATCGCTCATTGGTCAGCTCTTTTTTCTCATTGTCTTTGGAATCTGCCTGGTTTTCATAGGTCTTGCGAGCTTTCTGGCGGGCATTCTGGAACCACACCACAATGACCCGGGTTGGTAAGTTAAGCACAGTTGAGAGCTGCTCAATCTCATCATCCTTTGGATAGGCATTAGTGTCAAAGAAATCTTGAAGTACCCTCAACTGGTAATCAGTGAATCTGGTCCTGGAGGACCTCTTGTTGATGGATGATTCAGTTCTGTAGTATTCATGTGCACTTAGCTGGGGTTCCATTCGAATATCTTCCAATGTAGTAATGGGAGGAATATTAAAATTATAGGGAGAATCTTTACTCCGCTGCCTCTCTTTGAAGAGAGTGTTACGGAACCAGTGCTTTATGACTTTTTGGGGCAAGCCAGACTTTTCTGACATCTCCTGAATTTGCTCTTCATTGGGGGAATTGTTGATGTCAAAGTTGGCACGGAGGATCTTTAGCTGGTCATCTGTGATACGAGTGCGTGGCCGCTTAAACTGGGACTGACGGAGGAAGTTTGGATCAAGACCCAATTGTTGCTGGCAGAGCTGTGTGAGATCTGAGGAAAGAGAGTCCATAGTGGGCAGTTGGAGGGCTAGCTGATGGGGCAGGCCTGGGTGCTGGACGGACTGCATCATTAGAGGTGGAAACATGGGCAAATCCAAGGGAACAGGGAGCTGCACTTGGGGAGGTGCAGGTGGGGCAGAAGGTGGTGGAGGAGGGGGTGGTGGCTGGGTTGGAGGTGGCTGGTGAGACGGTTGGTGTGGGGTCTGATTGGAGACAGGAACTGGTGAAGGTACTGGTGTTTGGGGTTTGGTCATTGATGTTGAAGGAGGTTGAGGAGCTGTAACTGGGGCTGGAGCAGGAGGTGGCGGAGGAGGAGGAGGCGGTGGCGGTGGTGGTGGAGTCTCAGGTGAAGAAGGGTTTATTGGATAGAGTTTGTCATAGGCCTCTCTATACTGCTGGGCAAACTTTTCCAGCTCCAAATATGGGAAAAAGTGACTGTGCACATGTTCCTGGTGGCTTTTCAGAATAAGCATATTGGAGAAGAGTTTTCCGCACATCCCACACTCAAGTTTATCAGTGTTCATTTCCGCTTGTTCAACTCCATCTTTGTTTTTCTTTTGGTTTTTTTGTCTATTTTCATTGTATTGGATGACCAGTTCAAATCCAAAGTTCTCTAGCAGTGCTTTGGCTGCATTGCCCCTTGCACCTGACACAATACGTGGAGGAGGGATCAACGGTTCTGGAAACTTTGACTTTTTAGGGTCTTTGTTGTCTTTTCCTCCATCATTTAATGCATCACCTGCACTTTCCATCTTTGCTCTGTTTTCTTGTTTTTCTAGCTGGTCCTCTGCCTCTCGTGACATCTGAATTTCTGAAACTGACACAGTGCTGCACTCCATTTTGGTTTTGTGGTTCTGCAGTTGCTGGTTTTTCTGTTGCTGAATTTGTGACTGTGTCTGAGAGGCTTGCTGCTGTTGCTGCTGAGCATGTTGCTGGGCCTGAGCCTGTTGCAGCTGATGCTGCTGTTGCATCTGCTGCTTAAGGTCTTCTAGGAATGATCCAGTAAGGCCAGGCATTCCAAAAGCTGCTGCTGAGTGCAGCGCAAGTTCTGGACTAAGGTTGAACTCTGCTCCTGGGATGTAGAAGGGGAAGAGGAACTGTGGCTGTTGAAATTGCAGCAGTGCTTCTGGGGTCATTGGAAAATGGGGAAAGAAAGCTGGATTAAGGAACTGAGGCTGGAAGAAGGCAGCCTGTTGCTGGAGTTCATGTTGAAGCTGCAGTTGCAATTGGGCTGAGGACTGCGCTGACTGGTGGCTGCTTGCCTGTGCTGAAACATGGTCAGTAGTAGTTGTTTGTTTTGTGTTGTTGCTGCTGCTGTTAGCTTCTTTGGGTTCCACAGTGTTTTCTTTGTTAGCAGAGGGTGTTCCACTTCGAGCAGTGTCTGAGTTGCTGTTGATCCCTTGTGTGCTTGGGGCTGGGCTTTTTGCAGGCACTGGACCACTATTACCCGTGCTACTGCTGCTTATTTCAGTTTTGGCTGTTCTGGCTTTGGTCTGGTGGAGTACTGACCTCATGTGAATTTCAAGTGTTGAGCTTTGGCTGTAGGCAACATTGCAAATATTGCATTTGAATGGTTTGTTGTCAATGCTGTTGCTTGTCTCTTGTGGAACTGGGCTTGACGCCTCTTGAAGAACTTTCTTCAACTTATGCAGGTGGGAAACTGAATTATAGTGGACAAGTAAGATGTTCTTCTGGGTGAAGGACTCCTTACACACTGTGCACTTGTAAGGCCGAGAGGGGTCCAAAAATTTCTCCATTGTAAAGTTGGGCCCTTTTCTAAATGGTAGGGTGCGTTTTGGTTCTGCTCCCATGTCATCAAGCAGAGAGCTACTATCACTTCCTGTAGGACTGGGCTTTTCTTCCTGGTCCATTTCATCATCTTTATCCAAGTCATGTTCAAAAGCTTGGGCTTCCTCCAAGGCCCTGGCCTCACTCTCAGTGATATCTCCATTCAGTGGCAGATTCCCTATGAGTTGCTGCACCTCTGCTTCACTAAGTTCAGGGTGACCATTTTCTAAATGCTTCCTGAGGGCCAGGAATGTCCTGAAGCTGCGCTGGCAAAGGCTGCACATTGTGGCTGCTCTGATGGCATGGTACTGGGAATGTATCTGAAGCTTCTGCATTGTCTTGAAGGCCAGGCTGCAGTGGTTGCAACGATATTTGTAGACATGACGATCAGATACTGAGAGCTGCTGTTGTTGTTGCTGGAGCCTTTGGAGCTCACTGAGATGGTCCTGTAGGGTATCAGGGGACTTGCTATCATGTCCTAACCCACTGGCTCTCTTCCAGCCTGGGGCCTCTGAGGCCTCCTTTGGGGGTTTTAGTTCCTCACCCTGCAGATCCAATTCATTCTTGTCCTGAGTGGTCAGCTCATCTTTTGAGATGTTTCCTAAAAGCAGAAAATACAATTTGAAGCACAATACAATGCATCATTAACTTAA
Source organism: Dicentrarchus labrax (assembly GCF_905237075.1). Classification (NCBI taxonomy): domain Eukaryota; kingdom Metazoa; phylum Chordata; class Actinopteri; family Moronidae; genus Dicentrarchus; species Dicentrarchus labrax. Next base: position 10,551,290 of record NW_026136709.1, on the reverse strand, counting down.
TCTTATGTTTCTGATAAATGACAAACAATACAACATTAAGAAACCAAAATGTTTTTATATTGTTATATGTTTATATTCATATATTAAAATGTAACTTTATTATCACTTGGACAATAAATTAAAGACAGAAGGAAAATAATAGAAGCATCAATTCTGCTCACCTTGAGACTTTCCTGACCCATCAGTAAGAGAGGTAGAGGACTCCATTAAAGACAGACCTTTGTCTTGTCCAGTTTGGGGATGCATTATATTATTTGGTGTTGCTGTGTCAGGTCCAACAACCTATCAGACCAAAAAAATGTCTTCATTATTATCAGAAGTTGCCCTAAACTACACAGAAGACAAGACAACTGCACAGTTCTGAGACAACAATATGTTAACTTTCCTAGTTTTCTAGTTGTCAAACAACAAACAATTAAGTGATTGTATTTATTGCTTTGTATCACTTTTTTACTTTTTAATATTTTTGCAAATGTACAAAAACCCATTTTTGCTGATACAAACACAAACACACACATAAATCTTATACATAATAATTACTTATACATACAGTCATAATCAGCTTTTCCACGCAGTCAGGAGCCACACTGTGAAGGTGGGTGAGATGCAGCTGCAAGTGAATTTTGTTGCTCAGGACATCCTGGCACAGTGGGCAGCGGATAACTGGCTGCATGGAATGCTGGGACATCACATGGAGCTGCATCCGGTTGGCATCTTTACTGCTGTAGTTACAGTATGGACACTGCTGAACCTTAAAAAACAAAATGGTATAATAAGTATCTGGTTGGGAGTGGATAAATAATGAAATGATATGCAAGAAAAAAGACATCCTGTGCAATGTAAAAAGGCAGGAATTAATTTTGCACAATATGTGCCCCTTGAGTTGTCCACCATCTGTCTCACTAAAGAAAACAGGCATCACTTTTTAAAAACAAACAGGGGTTTGATCAAGATATGCCAAACATGTCTCCTGCACTGTTAAGGCTGAAAATATCTGCAAAATTAAATTTATTTTTTACAGGGCTTTCCTATTCTTCACTGCCCACTCACCTCATCCCACCACATATACCTCTGCCCAGCAACCCCCATGCCCACCTTAATACAGAAAATGTAGATTAACCATGTTTCATGTAATTCACTTAAGTCTCTCAACTCATGCAATTTTATTAGCAGAAAACACGATTGGCCAGAATTTCTAATCAGGGTATTACAGATGACAAAGGTGTGTACTCTCTCAAGCTACGCCTTGCCCTCATTACAGGGAGTACTCTGAACATAGCTGCCTCCCCACCACCTGTCTTAATAGAATCCATTTCTGAAATGACTAAGTCCTCCCTCCTTGCAGGGCCCAGAACCAGACGAGCTAATACTTCATAATCTAATTTAAAAACACATATAATTTAAAGAGATGCAAAAAGGGGGAAAGAAGCAGGGTGGGGGCCTAAGGCTAGTGCAGGTATTCCACTTAAGAACACAAAGACTGGCCTCCTGTGCTTGATGCTAAAAAGCTCTGTCAGGGAGGGAATGGCGGGCTGCATTTAACCCTTTGATAGAAAGCTGGCGCCAGGAATTGCTAAATGCTTAGCTTAGCATTTCTGCTTCTTACAGTTCATAAGTATGTTCCCATTAGCTCAAACCACAGTGACAGTGAAGGTTAGATTTCATTAGTGCTTATGAGGGAGAACCTGCATCATTAGCTGTTAGCTTTCCGTACCTAACATAACAATTTATTTAGAATATGTAATACATATTCTAAATGAATTGTTACATGTCCAGTCTAAGTAGATGCACAGAAAGTTCCAAAACCTATACATGCAATTCTCAGTTTCCTTTTGATATTCTACAAACCTGCTCATTGGCAGAAGTCTTCCCCTCAGCAGACTTTGGCCTTTTGGGTGGACTTTCATTTTGTCGATCAGGCAGGAGGGAATGTTTAACCATAGCATTCGGTCCGGTAACCTCTTTGGATATGGCATTCACTCCTGACCGATGGTGGAGGGAGAGAGAAGGGGAAACAGAGACAGAATGTAAAGCATTAAAAATGAATGTTTGTCATTGACTAATCAGTTATTGTTTACGTTTACAGCTTGTATGTCTGCATTTGTGTAATCTAAGCTTGGATATATTTATATCAATTTCATTTTAGAACAAAAGGCTTCACATTAACAATTCAAAAATTCAACAAAGCAGCAAAAATACAAAATTATTAATAGCTAAACAATAGATTTACTTTTTAAACGGAGCTTCTTGGAATGGGCATTAGAACAGATTGACATATTAAACATAAGAGTTGAAAGAGAGTAACAGGGCCCCGTGTCACATTGATATATAGTATCCCATACATCACACATACATACTGTATGACAAATGGGAATATTAATCTAGAACATATCAAGTATATAAAATTGAGATTGACACAATTGAGTCTGAAACATTTTCTGACATATGGCTGTGTTAGATCACAACGTGGTCAAGTAACAATTGATATAATTGAAATAAGTCTACCAAATTAATATTCAATGGGAAATAGGTGATGATTTAAAAAATGATTTGACTCAACGTAAGCATGGACACAAGCATGGACTATTATTCACAGTCATATGCAGTGACGTGTTTCTGCCCTGAGGACATGTGAAATGGAGAAAACTCAGGCAGGCTCATTATCACAGCACGACATACATTAAATGTTATGGTAATATTATACACTTCATTAGTTCATATACATTTCCCCAGCTGCCTCAACAACTTCTCTGTCTGTACAAGATGCAAAATTTTCGGGGCTTGGTCATGGCTGGTGGTACAGTAGCAGCACTGCTTGTGTGTGTGTCTATTTGTATGTGTGCATGTAAGCGTGTGTGACGTTAACAGCAGGGCTCAATGTGGAGAGATCAGCCTCTGGTTGTATTTAGTAAATGCTGCAGCCGCTGATAAATCTTTCATTAGCCTCATCCTGAGATACAGGCCATGCAGGCCCTGCTATACTCTGCCACTGCAATTTACCCACTCTGCACAACACAAAGACACAGCAACTCTCCCTCCCTCCTTCCCTCCCTCTCCCCTGCTCTCTTCCTCCCTCTCTCCCTAAGCCATCACCCCCCCGCCCCCCCACACCCCCCTTGCCTCCCCTCCCTCGTCTGGTCACTCAAGGCAATATGTGAGCCTCACTCTTGCGAATCAACGCTTCACGCTAGATGCACAAATGGAAAAAAAGGGAAATCAAAGCACTGATACATGGAGAGGGGGTTGAAAAAAAACATTTTGTATTTCATATTATTCTGTGGCTCGTGTTTGTATTGGGCGCATATCAATTCCTCTGGCCCGTTCATGCATTTTAATTCTGTTGCATTAAGTAGGCGTTCCACTTATTTTATTTGTAATCCCCTATATCTGGAGCCTGAAATATTGGCCTGTCAGGGAAAGTGACAAGAGAGAGAGGGAGGGAGGAAGAAAGGAAGAAAGAGAGAGAGAGAGGAGAAAAAAAAACACAAGGGCACAATGTGAATTTCCAAGAACATCCGAGAATTGCTCCGCAGCTCAGAATAGCGAGGTAATCTCGTCTTCCACTGCTTGTGATGGCTCCTGCAGGGCTTGTGTGTGTGTCTATGTGCATGTATGAGTGTGTATTATGCCCTTCATGACAGGCCTCTGACACTCCATTGGTCAGATTGGTCCAGACTGGTCCACCCGTCATATCACCTGACCTTTCTAAAGCCTCCACCCCGCCTCCCATATTTATTATGACCATTTCTAATTTCAACTTTCAATTTTTGCCTCCGTCTTCCAGTCAATTTGCAACTAAATTACATCCCTGCGAAAGGAGATGAGGCGATTGTCGGACAAGGGGCTGCAAACACATTTACAATGCGGCGGGGGAAAGAGCCAACAGATCACCATTGATTACTGTCATATTGAATGTAAATGTATGTTTGTGTAGCGAGCGCACATGTGAGAGTGTGTGCATGTGCAACATGAAGATCTGTCCTTCTGGTTTAGTTTCATCTTCGACCTAGTGCTTTCATCAACACGTACGACACACGCGCAAAGAAAAACAGTTGGTTAACCTTGAATGTTGAGAGAGCAGTTCTCTCTATGGCCACTTAGGAGCATTAAATGGCAAGCCCTGCCAGTGAATAATAAAGTTGTTTTGAAGAATAGAATCGTATTCAAAATTGTAGAGTGTCCTCCAAGGATATAATCACCTGTAACACATATGAATACAATGGCTAGCACAATCCAAACACACTCTATGAATTTATGAGAGAAAATCTAAATGTCCCTCTGCCTGTAGATTTTTTCAGTCTTGCCCTCAGTAGTGCACCAAAAGCTAAAATAATTAGAGAAATAGGAAGAGAGCAGGATTGAGAACAAGACAGGAGCGGGAAACTCTCCTCTCATTTTCCTTTGTCTCTGAGTCTGCACCCCACACTTAATGACTGTGTCCTTTTTCCTCCTCCTCCCTATTCTTTCCCCTCCCTTCCTACCTTCCCTTCATCCTTAGGTGGGCTCCACCAGCTGCAGCCCAGTGAAGCGGAGGGGCAGAATAACCCCCCCACCCCACCCTCCACTCCACCAATGACAAATGTCTGTATGCGGCAGGACCTTGCTTGATTAGATAAATCAAAAGGTGATTTATGACACTCAACCCCTTTTGCATTGCAGGGGGAGAGAACGGCACACTCACCACCCATCTTTATTTGCAACTGTCAATGGTGTTTAGGGAGCTGCGTATACACACACTTATATACACGCAAGTGGGCGCTCAAATGGAGAGAAGTACAGAGCAATGGTGGGAGAGGCAGAGAAATATAGAGAAACAGAGGGAAGAACGAGAAAAATGATAGAGAGGGACAGAGGAGCCCATAGCTCTAAATACCTCAGGATATTTCTGTCCCAAATTGTTCCTCAAAAGGCAGGAGGACCGACAATACCATCATAGCTAATGCTTTTCCCGTGGATCTATTTTAGAATCTGCCCTTTTGTGTCGGAAAGGGTGAGACATTTTGTGCAAACTGAACCAAGCAAATGAGATTTTCACACAAACAAGCATATCATTGAATCCTTATATCTCTCCAACTATGACTTTATATGAAATCAACTACATCTTGGAGCGGGCTTTCAAAACCGTACCTACAACAATCCTTTCCTCTTTTTTCTTTCTTTTACAAGCTGAAATACAATTAGATTCCATTCCTGACATTTCATTTCATGAGAATAAAAAAAAGCCCACAAACATAGACCAGAGAGTGGGGGGGGGGCTGTCAATTAAGAGGGAGCAGGCTGGGTGGCGGCAGCTTGGATTTAGTATTCAATTTAGCTGTCCTGAGCCCTGGCAGACTGGCTAAGGTTACGGAGCAGTAAATCTAGGAGGGAGAGCTGGCCAAAACGGGCCAGGGAGGGCCGGCCAGCATGATTTACTGGCCTACTGCTCTGAGGTTACGCATTAGGCTGACCCCCAGTCACCTGATAACATTACAGCAACACACTCTGAACCCCAAACTCCCACTGAAGCACTCAACAGGCCCAGATCTAGCCGGAGGGATGGAGAGAGAGAGAGAGAGAGAGAGAGACTGGGAAGGAGTGAGATTGAAAGAGGCAGAAAAATAGTCAGATGGAGAGAGAGGAAGAGAAAGCAGCAGCTGTCTTGTAGTTTGTGTTTTTTAATGACTAGCCCTCCTTCGTTTTCCATCTCCAGCTTGTGTTCTAATGGGAGATAAATATGAGCATGGCCTTGTCACATTTGACAAATCGTCTGAGACGTTCAACAAGCTGTCATTACACGGGAAACACACATGCATGCACAAAGGAATTGCTGCAGGCTTGTAATTAAACATGCTAATGTCTTTAATATATTTTAATCTCATCTTAGAGAGACAGAAAACGAGCACAACTCCCATCTCAAGTTGGGCAAATTTGCAAGATGCATGCCAATATAAAATAAAAAAAAGACTGAAAATATTCAGAATGTGAAAAAGCTAATATGGAATATTTAACATCTGATCTTGTTTGCATGGGATTCCATTTTGTTTCCCCTCTTATCTGCACAATTCAAAATTGTACACAAAATTAATACATAACATTTGACTGTAGGAACAATGAGTAATTACTTTGCTAATTTGAAGCAGGTAGATATCTGTGATGTCCTTAGGCTGCATGACAGGCTCATTTCCATGCCAGGGCCTTTGTTTAGTTGGTTATTTATAAGAAGTGGGCCCCTGAGCCATGGTGGCGACATGCACCATCTACACACACGGCACAAAGCTATCTGGAAGTAATCCACATCGGGGACATTTGCATGGAAAATGTAACATGGATTATAATTAATCTAAAGTGACATGGGATTATAAAAGACAATGTAAATGAAGCAAGGGAAAAAGCTCTTTCTGTCTCTCCTTACCCCTCCCCCTTCTATCTCTCTCTTCCCTTCTCTATCTATCTGCCCCTCTTTGTTTAAAGGATCTTGGTCTTGGAGATGAAGTGCGCAAACACACTGCTCACTTGGTCACACTGTAATCCCTTCCCTGGAGATCTCCATACGGACTGACACACACACACACACACACACACACACACACACACACACACACACACACACACACACACACACACACACACACACACACACACACACACACACACACACACACACACACACACACACACACACACACACACGAACAGATCTGAACATTTCAAGCTTGCCAGAGATTTGGGGCTAAGGATGGAGATGCTAAATCTTACTACTTTTAGCTGGAGAAAGAGAAAAACAAGGCCCTGTCTCTGATGATATCCCTAGCATAACAACGCGCTGACGCACCAGGCTCCCCTTTGCCATTCTGGCCTTTGACTTCCTGAAACCTCTTTTAATCCAGACACAAAATAAAAGACCAAAAACCCACTAGCGATATTATATCTGGCTTCCGAGGCCATATAAGGCAGTACCTAGAACGAATTATTCACAAAAAATAAAAAGGCATACATTTCTGCTTTATTAAATACATTTTTGACATCTGATAAACTACACCCGGGAACACGCACATACGTAAGCACGCTGTAAGGTAGGAGGGACCTGGACACTTTTTTGCATGTGTGCAGTGGTGTTAAATGACGCTGGCAGTAATATGCGGCAGTAAATGCATGGATGGTGGTTCCCCGCCAGTCCGTCAGACAGGCCTGTCAGAGAGATAGAGCTGAAAGATAGATGACTAGCTAAACTAATAGGCCCCAGCCTCACTCAGCTCTCCTTCTGCCTCATTGAGCCTCACATTATGGAGCTAGGTATGGCATGCTAGGAAGAGGAGGTGGGGAGAGAGTTTGAGATGGATAGAGGTTGGGAGTTGGAAGGTGTATGCGTGTGTGAGTTGGAGGCAAAGGGGGAGGGAGGGAGTGGGGTAAGAGAGAACGAGAAGGAGACACATTAGTAGAAGGAGGAAGACTGAGAGAGAGAACCCCATGCAATGACAGAGGGGAAAAAAAGGAGGAGAGAGAGACCCCATGCAATATTCATCCCCAGCCATGGATTTCCATCTCATACATAAAAAGACCATATGAATTCTTATTTGGGTAAATCAAATCTAACAAAGCCAGGGCTATCCCAACCACAGCCTCGCAGCAGAGGCATTACTACCTCGCCCAAAATAACAAAAACACCAAGCCGTCTTGTACAGATTGTTGCCCCTCCCTGCTTACAACATTGCCATTCTTACAAATGAATAAACAGTTCGTTCTATCTTGTGCTCTTTTTCTATCCGAGGTAATGCCGGGTGATAGGGTCACAGATTGGACAACAATTAAGGGATGGATTGAGTCAGGGAAAAAAAATAGGAGAAAGAAAAATGAAGGGAGGGTACAGGAAAAAAAAACTAATTTAAGGGTTGCAGGGATGCGGTGCAATATTAGAAAAACATATACACAGGCCCCCCCATCTAATCCTGCGCTTATGAAAAATTAATATGTCATCGGAGAGGGCACAAGAACGAAAAAAGATTAATGCAAGGCGCTTATAAATTACAAGCACGCAAACTGATTTGATTAAAAAATAATCTGGGGCCTGGACATTGCCTGGTAATATCCACAACACTCAACTTATCCCTCTCCCTTTCTCTCGGTTTTTTCTCTCTCCTTCTTTCCCACTCTCACTCTCTCTCTCTCTCTCTCCCCGTCTCTCCCTTTCTCTTTTTCTCTTTCTGTCAGATGGAAACGATTAAAGCAGGTCACATGGAGGCTAGTCAGCAGCATTCACATGTTACACACACATGTTAGAACCTTATCTGAGGGAGAGAGAGAGAGATGAGCGATAACTTAGAAAAGAGTGGAAGCTTACGGTTCATATGTGGTTTTTTTATGTGAGTGTGTGTGTGTGTGTGTGTGTGTGTGTGTGTGTGTGTGTGTGTGTGTGTGTGTGTGTGTGTGTGTGTACAGTATGTGTGTGTGGACTTACGGTCAGTTCTCCTGCTGTCAGTCAAGTCTCGGTCAGTGAGGTTGTGTCCAGGCCTAGAGGAAGAGCGAGGAGGTCTCTCACCATCCTCAGCAGTCTCTTCTGAAAATGGACAGAGAAAACAACTACATTACCCATGATGCTCTCTAAAAAATGGCATATGGTGGCTAGGGCACCAGCTCTGAAAAAGAAAACCTCCCATGATTTATCAGCCATCAGTATATCATATTAGTCATTTTCAAAATATTCCTGCTTGAACATGTTCAGTTAATCCTCATAAAACCCCCTTTAGCCCACTGTACAGTATATATCTCACCAGCAAATAATGCTTCTAGTGACTTGAACACATGTTCTGTTGAAAATAGCCCTGCCATGCCACTTCTAGTGGGTGAAACATAATACATACATGGCTTGAATACAAGGTAGTAGTGTGACAACAAAATATGTCCTACAGGGAAACTATTCCAATCATTTTGGGTCCCTCTCTACAGAAGGCACTTGAAAATATATTTAAAGACAAGGCTTAATAATGTTTACTTGTCTATATATTTCGTTTTAAATTCATTTTAAATATTGTTCCTGTTCTTCAATATATTTTAATTATTATTTAGGATTAGAGACATGTTCATATTAAAGCACAGACAAAAATAGAAATTGTACTGTTGTAATGTAAAAACATAATTGCACGAAAAAGTTATCAATCCTACTTTATTAAAATCACTGGGGGAAAAAAGACCAAAACTAAAATTATCATATTGCCTACAACACATATTCTTCTCATATAAAGTCTGTTAAAAAAAAGTTAATTACATTCAATTTAAAAACAAGATTGCATATAGAAAAAGTATATGTATTTATATAGTATGTATATGCATATATATATATATACATATAAACATATATTTCTGTATACCTTTGTAAAAAATGCACACATGCACAGACATACGAACCAACACACACGTGCAGCTCTGTACTATTAGCAGATTAGCCTGCCCATCTCTGAGAGTTCAGCCCCTTGTTTGATAATTCTGTGTATCTGCAGTGTTCTGCCAGTGGATTAAAGTGTGTGTATGTATGTGTGTGTGCTTTGTGTGTGTGTACAAGTGTGTATGTGTGTATATGTGTCGCCAGCGCAAGCTAACACTAATCCTAGCCAAGCCCCAGCGCTCCCTTTCATCCAGCCATCATTTGTCTCCGGCTGGGCTGATGTCACTTTGTAATGAATTTTGAGCAGTCTGAGAGAGGCCAGATAACCAGGCATGCACACACACACACACACACACACACACACACACACACACACACACACACACACACACACACACACACACACACACACACACACACACACACACACACACACACACACACACAAAAACATATATACACACATATATATACACACATATAGTACCCTCCTCCATTGCAGGGTAGCACACACAAATGCAAAATCAAACAGAAACACACAGGCGTCAAATCATACACACACGGTATCATATTCACACACACACAGAGCAAAACCGTTAAAAATTTCATGTCTTCTAAATGGGGGGAAGGGGGGGTCTCTTTTACCACAAACCCCTCACTCTGCCAGAGAATGAAACTGGTGTATGTGTCCGTGTGCATGTGTGTTTGTGCAAATGTGTGTAAAAGAGCTGCGCTCATCAATCCTGTGCTGCCTTAATAACCATATTTTACAACACACACACACACACGCTCACAGAGAGACATATTCATAGAAATCAGGCAAAGGGTGCATTGAGGTCAACTTGCATTTGCATACAATCACTTTGGCCATTGTATGACGAGCACAAGGGGTCTGCAAAACCCCCCTCGGAAACATGATATGATTAACCCTTTCACATACAGCGTGGTGCACGCACACACACGGACACACACAGACACAGACAGACACATAGACTAAGTGCTGGCGCCGTTGCTTTAAGCGCCAACACATTAAGTGGACATTATATACAGCATGAAATTTTCATGGCAGATGCTGGCATGTGATTGAGGAGGAAAATTCCAGTTGGTGTGTGTGTGTGTGTGTGTGTGTGTGTGTTTGTGTTCGTATTCATGAACACTGTTGTATTTTTGCATTTGCACGTGTGTGAGTGCTGTACACATTTTGCACATGTGTATACACAGTCTGTTTCAAGGTGTATGTGCGCATCCTTGTACATGAATGTGTGTGTGTGTGTGTGTGTGTGCGTGTCTTTGTGTGTGAATGAGAGAGAGAGACTGGGACTGCACTCTGCTCCTGATGTTTTATTAATACGTTGGTGACAACGGGGATGAAATATCTCCTGTCAGCCAAGAGAGCCCGGGCTGCAGAAATTGCAATTTTCACTGCTGGTGCTGCAGCGTCCATGTTTGTATTTTAATTCACCCCACCTTCATATTGAAGGAAACAGGAAGACCAGCGTGTATGTGTACGTGTGTGTGTGTGTGTGTGTGTGTGTGTGTGTGTGTGTGTGTGTGTGTGTGTATGTGTGTGTTGGTGTAAATGTTGTGTGTGTAGTGGGTTTGAAAGTCCTTCTTTCACTGGTTTATCTTTTGTCTATACTTGACTTTTGTTCGATGCCAAGGAAAAGTAAATGGCACAAATCGAACAGCATGTTTCATAGAACAGTGAGAAGGAAGGGGAGGAAGGAGGGTCAAAATAGAAATACAGAGAAAAAAAATAAGCTTTCGAAGATCTCACATACTGCAAGGTCAGGACAATGTCTCAAAAGAAAGAATAAAAAAAAATCTCAAAAAGCAGAAAGGGAAAAAAAAACACCTTTTCATCTCCTTTGTCATTGTCTTTCCTTCACTGCACCCCTCTGTATATACACACATATATGTAAAAAAGTATATACCTTAGTTTTGATTGAGAGCAACCTGTTATTATATAACAAGTTATTTGTACATTATTATTATTATCATATAATAATCACAATAATAATTAACTGTAGATTTTTATTTTTACAAATCTAATTTCACATTATTCCCTGTGACTTTAAACAAAACTGTGGGTAAACATACCCAGAGAATAATCAGTGTAAGCTCATGTACTTAAAATAAACTAAACTTTATGAGTTTAACCTCAATTTGTTTGATACTGCTTGATATGATGTTTGCTGGAGATGATTGCACATTTTATATTACCCTATTAAAGCAAATTAAACTCTTCCAATTTTTAAAGGAGAGACAACGAGTTAAGGAGGATATGGGTCTGATGGAAGTGGCCATAGATGCAACTAGGACTTCATCATGACATGACTAAACCACCATCTTAACCAACCTCTAGGGGGCAGTCTACTTGTAGCTAGATAGGACACAAGAGAAACGAGAGACAATGAACAGAGAGGAGAAAAGAGAGGGAGGAATGAGGGTGAAGAGTGGGTGAAGAAAGAGAAAAAGGGAGAGGAAAGGAGGGGTGATCATCTGGGCCTCATCAGTGTTTTTTTTCACTCCTTTCCCCTTCTGGTCGGTTAGATCTGTGGTGAGTGTGTGTGTGCGTGCGTACATACGGGGAATGTGTTTCCACACTGAGGACATTCCCAGACGAGCTCTCTCAATACATCAGCACAGCGTCTGCCCTCTGACTGACCCTGACAGTTACACACCACACGAGTGTGTGCGTGAGTGCGTGTGAGATTGCGTGTGTGCGTGTTTGAGTGTGTTTGTGTGGATGTGCGCCATTGATCAAGTGAGTGAGACAGTGACTGCATGTGTTTGCATGTGAGTTGTCATGTGCAAGTGTGTGTGTGTGTGTGTGTGTGTGTGTGTGTGTGTGTGTGAGAGAAAGAGAGAAAGAAAGAGACAGAGGGCTCTGCGGCAGGGACTCTTAACCATCAACTTAATCGCTACCAGAGGACACACAGAGCAAAACTTTCGCAGTCACCTTCCACTGCCTCTGTGCACACACACACACAGACACACACACACACAGACACACACTGGGAGCGGGTCAGGCTGTGGAGGGTGTGTGATTTTGGCAGCCTGGTGGGACTCTCTTTGATGTGGGTCGGTCGGAACATTAAAGCCGGCCGGTGAGCTTGAGCTAACCACAGACCCTGGGTCCGATTACCCTGCAACCAACACCAGCCTATATTTAACCGTTAGAGAGGAAGAATAATTAAGTGACTCCTGATCAGGGATACAGCCAAATCAGCCTGGTTTTAGATTTAACTATTAATTGGAACCCAGCGTACCCAATTAGGTCTCTGGATGAATAAATCTCTTCTTTGTCCGTTAAATAACTCCTGAAATCCCCAAACACGACATAGAAGAAAAAATATATAAATTGAATACAAAAATATTTTACAATTGCTCATGTTACTCACGAGACATCACAGTCAAAAATAAAATATAAAAACAAGTCTCCGACAGATAGATGCAGGAGGATAGGGAGAAACATAAATAGAAAGAGATGTTTGCAAAGAAAAAATGGAGGAATAGACATATGGGAGATGGAGGCAACGGAGGATGTATTGAAAGTGTCAGCGCAGTGAATTTGTATGTGTATGTGTGTGTGTGTGTGTGTGCCCTCCAGCTGTATAATGACCTGCTCTGAGACCACTCTCTCCCCTTCCCGTCTCCCCCTAAGGGCCCATAACCGCCATGCCGGGTCATTATGTGCCCAGTGGAGGACTCAGTCGTACAGCACACGACCGTAGAGCAATGCCACGCAGCGAAACTGGACACAGAGGCTCCAAAATGGCTGAATTCATTAGCTGGGCCGAGCTGCCTCTAATTTGCTTCCTTAGGGCTAGGATGGTGCTCATTAAAGGGGTAAAGGAGTAAAAAAAAAAAAAAAATCCTCTTTTTTTTACATTATTGTTTATCTTAAATCATAGACACTGTGAAAGCAGAGCATCAAGTGAAGCGGTAATTGCTGCCAAAGAAACTAGACTGAGAAAATACTGTATAGCTGTTAGGACTCTATGTGCTACAACAGTATCAGTGCTGTTGTGCTATACATCTGAAAATAATAGTAAGGACTAGATATGGTCTGTGTCCGGTGTATCTGTGGTAGTAATGCAGCCTTAATGTTTTGCGTAACACCCATGACTGCCATGTCTCCCCCACTTAGCCATGATGTTGACGTTGATTTCTTCTTACAACTCTGGTCATGTCCCCTGTGAGACCACGTGTGCATGTGTGTGTGTGTGTGTGTGTGTGTGTGTGTGTGTGTGTGTGTGTGTGTGTGTGTGTGTGTGTGTGTATGCGAGCAATAGGGGCCCTGTGATGTCACATTCCTGCGCCGCGCGCGTGGCTCTAGTTTGGCCCCTAGGTTTTAAAGGGGAAAGCTTTGAAACATTACACCATCCCACACAGTCACAGCCATGCACACATACACACACACACACAGTCAAGGGCCAGTGGTAATACTGCCAGGGTAATAACCTTACAGACTTACTGATCTCCCTCCCTCCCGTTCTCTCACCCTCAAATCTTTATTTACCCTACTCTCCCTCTTTATCCCCCCTCTTTCCCCTCGTTCTCCCTGTACCTTTCCCCCCGAATTTCAGCGCGTTTAACAAGCATTTAGATCTTAACCAGATGTTGTTAATGTAGCATGTCTAAAATACTAAACATCAACCCAGCGGAGAGGGGCTACAGCTCCTGCACAGGGCCTGGGAATAACTGACACACACACACGTGCACACACACCTGCACTCACTCATACACACCTACACATGAAACCCTCTGCACATAACACACATTTACTCCCACACAGCGCTCAATGTATTTTACGCACAGAGGTCCACAGCCCACATGTTAACATGTAAACAGACACACACCGGCACAAGCAAAACCATCCACACACTCCAATCCACCCACACCCGCCCACTTATTGCTTAAAACACATGAGAACTTATTACACCAGCAAAAAATATCTATTGTTTCAGGTTGACTCTGAAAGCCAGACAATAGGATTGTCACATTTAATACGCTCCTGGTGTGAATGTCAATAAGTTGAACTGACAGAATAAGCTGAAAAAATGACTTTTGTGTAAAAAACGCTTGTATCAGCAGCTCCAAATTTGCTTTGTTGTTGTCAATTACGACTTCCTGAGACACTTCATTGTATTTTCTTTCTCTCAAATTGCCCGCTCCGCTGTCTTGCAGGCGACTAACAAAACACCTATTACTCCTTTGAAAAAAAGAAGAAGAAAAAAAAAAGGAAATCATATGAATAAACATAGCCAAGATTAAAGGCTTGCATGTCTTGCTTGCTGCGCAGACAGAAACTGTTGTTTCGTGTTAAGAGGGGTTTCATTTTCAGTGCTGTGAGCACTGGGGGGGATGATGTTAATGATTCTTTAATAGCAAATACAAAAGGTTTTCACAGGACAAAAATATAGCTTCAAAAGGTTCAGTGGTGGAAAAAAAAATTGCCGCAACACCTGGCCTTATACAATAGGCTAGCACACCTACTGTACACCTCCACACGTGTGCATACGCACGCACACACACGCACGCGCACACACACACACACACACACACACACACACACACACACACACACACACACACACACACACACACACACACACACACACACACACACACACACACACACACACACACACACACACACACACACCTGCATCTTACACAACAGCCATATTGCATTTCGGCTGTTTGAATCACCTTAGGCTGAGTAGGTGAATTGAGGAGGCGGCACGGCAAGCTTACTGAGGGATTTAGGAATAATTTGAAAAGAAGATTCCTCTCCTCTGTTTCATCTCCCCCCCATCTCTTTCTCTATTTTCTGTTTTTCCTGGTCTTTTATGATTCTGCGGTCCAATATTTATCTAGCCCCTGATTATAAACATCTGGCCGATGGGGCAGTCTGCACAGCGGCAGCAGCAAAACACACACACAGACACACACACACACATTTAGAGAGTCGCACACATAGTGGAAATATCACACACGCTCGCCAACGTGACCCTGTCAGGTCCAGACCGGAGGACGGAGGGAGGGAGAAACAGAAAGCGAGAGAAAGAGAGTCGGACCAGACAGAGACAGAGAGAGAACTAAGAGCTGAGGGTTAATGGCCTTCCCATCTCTGTGATAAGAATTCATTCTGTTCTATTACCAGCACTTATCTACAGAGGCTGCTGTCTTTCCCCTCTCTCTCCCTCAAAAACACACACACACACACACACACACACACACACACACACACACACACACACACACACACACACACACACACACACACACACACACACACACACACACACACACACACACACACACACACACACACACACACACACACACAGCGAGGGTCCGAGATCGATAGATGAACCTAATGAAGAAAGCAGCTGTTTCTCGGCATACCTGCTCAACTCTATCAGCCCAACAAGATCTCCCTGCCGCATTCATCTGTCTATCTACCCATCCATTTATCTATCCACCTATCTATCCATCTGTCCATCTATTTTTATATCTTTTCACACAGCTATCCATCCATATAACTATCCTATCTGTTTCTCAGTGCCTCCATTTATCCCTATATCTGTCCATCCATCACTACACTGGTAAACAAAGATACCAGCAGGATAGATATAGTTTCCAATTGACCAGACTGGTCCTTGTCATGTATTCAAGGTTTATTTATTTTCCGGGAACTAATACGAGGCAGGGAATCAGGGAATCTAATAAAATGGCTGCCATGGTTTAAGAGAATGGCTGTGTGTGTGTGTGTGTGTGTGTGTGTGTGTGTGTGTGTGTGTGTGTGTGTGTGTATGTGTCTATGCTTAAAATAGGCCTGTGACGGGCAGTGGCCAAATGGATAATGCTTAAACAGATCTTTATCCTATTGGGCTACTGTCCCTTTTTTAGCTGCATAAAAACCATCTGCTTTCGGAGTCACCAAAAACAAGACTGTAATCCTGGATGGAAATCAAAGAAAAGATTTAAGTAGATAAAAAGGACAGATAAAAAATACAGCTATAGGATCATGGAAAGTTTCGTTTATCGGTGAGCAGTTCTCATCCATTTCTTTAAAATAAAATTTAGAGATTAGGGAGAACAGAAATGTTTATTATCCTAATTTTGAAGAATTAGAAATATGCTTTGGACGCATGCTGCATTCAATAATTCTTAGCCAGGATAACAGTGTGTTTGTGTGAATTACACATAAAGAAATGTGAAAAAAAATTACTTCAGGTTTCCATTCATTCTATTCATTTTCAATGCTTTTCTATGACGACATTCCTTATTGATGGGAGCTTCATAGCACCGCATTGCTGCCATTAGCATGTAACAATTTCATATGCTGACAGTAAGCCTATGTGACACGTTTTTTTTTTTTTAGCCATAGAAGACTGTGCAAAACAAAAATGTGTGCATCATCAGGGCATTATTATGTGCTGAGGTGAGGGAGGATGGCAGGACTCTTCAACATAAGAAGAATAGACTAGCAGAAGAAAAAGAAAAATATCTTCAAGCCCAAATATTCATTAGGTTGCTCAGACTCATCTCCAAAATGACCACATGCAACCTGTAATACATGGCACATATGTTCACATGCAACACACACAGACATGAATACACAGACCTGGGGCAACTGCCCTGGAGATGGTATTCGCAGACGGTTACAAATAAGGAGTGTTGGCTTTCCTCTGACTTTCTCAAAAACATGCAAAAAATGTCCATTTCATTACTGGCTAAACAATGTCATATGGGCCCCCACTGGCCCTAATAGAGGCAGACAAAGACAGAGCAGCACACATATGCTTCGAATAAATCAGATTACTGAGAGGGAGTGGGGGAGAAAAAGAGCGAGAGAAAGAGGGAAAGAAAGAGAGACACCGCCAGACACTTAGAGGATTGACAATATTCCCTTTTCTTGCTACCTCCACCCCTCCCTTTCTCCTTTCCTTCACTTTCTTAACTCCCCCAACCCCCCTGCCCCCACCGGGATCTGTTTTAGATTTGAGCCAGTGCTAGAGCCATATCTCTACCTTATCTCTGCTAGCCGTCAGAAAACAGAAAGCTCCATGTTTCCATGCATTAGACTCCTGGCCCCTGACACGCCACTTGAAAATCTCACAGTCCCTCAAAATGGTTGAGCAGGAAAATAAAACAGCAAAGATATCATTTAATCAAATGAAATGCAGGTTCCCGGGTTGCATTGATATCATTTTTTGGAGTGTGCTCTGATACTGTGTCATATCAAAGAAAATGTCAGCCGTGAAAATTATGGAAATGCATTTTGGCATTGTGACAACAAATGTCACCCAAAATCCCCCAAAATGAGATCACTCTTCGAGAGCCACAAAGCATCATTAACTATATTTGAAAAGCCATCAGAATTTGAGGGGCTCTGACATTTTTTACCCCCTGACCACCTCTGGGTATCGACCCCCATGAAGATATCCTGTTGTGTTTTTGGCTCCAATTATGCCAAAGCTCCACTCTGATGACTGTAAAGGGAAGTATTGATTCTCCCTAAAGTTGTAACAAAAAAAGAAGAAAGCGTAGACAGGGTGGGGAATATGTTAACAATTTGAAGAAAAAGGAAAAATCTATATTCAAATGACTCCTTATATTGATTTATAATTAAGTCTTAATTGTGGCTAGGCTTGGACTTTCAAACTGCCCTATGACGTTGGCCGGGAAAGAAGATAGGGGAACATTATTGATACACTTTAACAGTGGTGGTCGCCCAGACATTGATTCAGCTGTTTTGCGGTGCCTTTGGCATGCTCCGAGGATCTAAATGCACATGCATTTCAGGAAACACACGTACACACACATTACTGAGAAGAGATGCACATACACCTGCATGCACAAACAAATACACACACCTAAGTGAACTAACACAGCATAATTAACCTTCATCCGGGAAAAGTCAGGGCTGCCTTATCTGCAAACTTGACTGTGTACGGTGTGTGTGTGTGTGTGTGTGTGTGTGTGTGTGTGTGTGTGTGTGTGTGTTTTGTGTGCTTGTGTGTGCTTGTGTGTACGTGCTGTAATTACACCATTAGGTGTGGAACTGATTGACTTCAGATGGGGTTGGTGGAGGTATTATTCTGGACAAAATAAGTTAGTGAAAGGAATGTGTGTGTGTGTGTGTGTGTGTGTGTGTGTGTGTGAAATGTATGCTTATTTAGGCTCACATGCAGATTTTTATATCCCACTGTATTTATTTATGATCACAGTGTGTATGTATCTCTTGCTGTGCTTCAACCCATGTGGCAAGGTGTGAGTGTTATGTTCAAATCTGTGTGTGTATTTGTCCCCACGGGCCTAATCAGGTATCAGATACCTTTTGTTTTGGGAGCTCATTGATGGATGAAATCTTTATCTGTGCTATTGATCAGGAGGGCGCGGGTCCTAAACTGTCTGTCTAGCTGCCTGCCTGCTCCAGCTCTAACAAGATTGCCAGGGCCGAGTATATCAGTTAACATTTAATCAATGGCAGCTTAAGACACTGGGGCTAAGGGAAAGAAGCCCACCGATTCAGCCCCCTGCCCCAAACCATTACCCGGGATTGAAGGGGAACTATACTTGTGTGTGTGTGTGTGTGTGTGTGGGTTCCAGATGATTACAAGGGATTGGGTCTGGTTGATCACATGTCTTCAGGGGACAGATGTGTGTGTATGTGTGTGTCGGTGCGTCAGTGTTTACAGGCATACGAGTGCTGGCTTGTCGATACATGTTAATACGTCAAAAAATGCCAGAGGGGGTGCGTGTGCTATGCTACCCGTGCCGATCTGAAGAAAATATGAAAACTGAATGAAGTGACTGATGTGTTAGAAAAATCGCCATTCAAATCAAGTGAAGGCTTCAAATTTAACAGGCTTGTGTGAAAACATACACACACACATACACACTGCGGTGGAAAGATATGACATATCAGGCAATGCGTGATTTCTTTTTTCTGCCTCGCTTGCAAAAAGCCCACTGATGGTAAAATGCAAAAAAGGAGAGTCAGCAAAAAAGAAATATGATCTCTTAGACTTTTTTCTTGGTTTTTATTTTACCATCAGCTCATCTTTCTGTAAATGAAAGCCCATCAGATCTAAGAGGCACATCCTTCGTCTCCCATCTCCAATTTTTCCTTTCATTTTCTTATTCATGCTATTGCTGGACCTCATCATCATCAAATCTCATTTCGAGAGAATTAAAGATGTACTTACAGTATTTGCCTATGCACTGTGTGTGTGTGTGTGTGTGTGTGTGTGTGTGTGTGTGTGTGTGTGTGTGATTCAGAATAAGTGTGTAGGTGCATATGTGTGTGTTTGTCAGGGGGTTGCTCTGATGGGGGAAGCCCCTCTCACGTCCCTGCCTTTCGTCCAAAGCCTGGGAGATTCCCACCACCAAAAATCAATGTGTGTGCGAGCATATGTGTGCCTGTGTGTGTGTCAAGGTTTTGTAAGACAAATCTCTCCAGCGTGCGCCGGTTTAGTGCTATTGAACCAGGCTTCGATCACTCGGCCACTGTGAATAATGCAAGGGAGGCTACTGCTCACTTACAGCACAGGATGCTTGTATGTGTGTGTGTGTGTGTGTGTGTGTGTGTGTGTGTGTGTGTGTGTGTGTGTGTGTGTGTCCGTGTGTGTGTGTGACAGGATGGTCCTTTTTCCTTCTTGCAAATGCAACGGGGCAGTTCTTCGACGTTCCTCCACTTGGCCCTCTTAATCTCGTGTCAGATACAGGAACTCCCACATTGATACTGTCTCTTTGAGTGTGTGCGCCACATGTGTGTGTGTGCGAGTGTGTACGCTGGAGGCTCCTACAGTAGACGGGAAGAGCTTAACTCAAGCAGACAGCTCAGGCCTGCACTTTGACACACCCTGACTCATTACATACAGCCAGCACACAGTGGAATATTGTCATTAAAAAAGACAATTAGATATGAAGTCAAGGGTGCATCACTTACACACACATGGACACACACGCCTGCAAACACACAGCCCAGGAAATATAGGTGAACACACTCTCGTCTTCATATCCCCAGGTATATGAAGCGGAGATATTAATAATCAGGATGTTACAGAGTAATTAAAATGATTCCAAATGATGAGTGTGTGTGTTTTGACTGTGTGTGTGTGTGTGAGTTTCTGTTAATTAAGCTGAATGATTTGATATGACACAAACCATAATGCTTTAATGGTGTCCTACAGTTGATGCAGCTGGAGGGGACGACAGTTGACAGGGCTATAGGGAGAGACAGGGCGACACACACACGCACAAAAACAGATACAGCTGCTCATTGGCCCTGCCTTAGAGGAGCATCTCTTTTTTCGACATAATTATCTGTGTCATCACTTATGAGGCAATTAAACAAGCATCAGTTCCTATTTCCTCTCCCGTCGTCTCTCCTCTCTTCTTATTCCGCTTCCTCATCCTCTTCTCTCCTGCCATCTGTGCTCCCATCGCCTCTCCTCTACTCTTTTTATTTAATCTTCTCCTTGCTCCTCTCCTCTCCTCTCCTCTCCTCTCCTCTCCTCTCCTCTCCTCTCCTGTGTGACTCCAGACAAGGTTTCAATTTCAGCATGCTGATTGTCTCATTGCCGACTCTATGCATGTCTAACACTTACTGGCACTCTGGGGACCGGCAATACACACCATAGAATGCCTATTACACTCCCACACGTTTCTGGTGAGTGTGTGTTCGTGTTTGTGTGGTTGTGTGCGTGTATGTGTTTGTGTGCAAGGGGTGATGAGGGTGTAAAATGCCTATTACGCTGAGAGTCTGGTCTCTCTTACACTGGAGAGAATTCTCTGGCGCCTAAAGAGCAGAAAATTGCAATGCTCCTCTTCCTCACTCCCCATTAACCTGCTTTTGAAACAAAGGCCTGACCAAGGTGTGTGTGTGTGTGTGTGTGTGTGTGTGTGTGTGTGTGTGTGTGTGTGTGTGTATCCTTGCCCATTAGCCCCATGTGCCATCATGAGTAAAGCACCTTGTAGGCCCAACCAAGCAGAAACACCAGTGTCTTTTATATATTTCTGCATATACCTTACTGCACATTCTTGTTGTTTTCCATTCATTTAACCGACGTGTACAGGCTACTTTTTCAAGTTTTCAACAACACCGTCTGTTCACCCTCTTTTTGTCTCCCTATTTTATCACCCAAATTTAGTAAAATGTATATTTGTATGCCCCTAAATGAACTTGTTGTCATTTTTTCTTTCTTTCCTTCCATCCTTCATAAAAAATAGTAAAGGGAGATGGCATCTTATGAAGAGCTTCGAGATGACTAAAGCAGCCGGCATATTTGTCTAATTTGCACAAAGACATCCACATCAAAGCACAAATCAAGACCCAGGCTCATTCAATGGATTTTTATCAGTCTATCCATTTCTTCTCCAGCATCTTTTTTTTCCTTCCTCTGTCACATTCCTCTTTCTCTCTCTATTTTCAGAGCGTTATTAGAACATGATAAAAGCGAAAGGGATGTCATGACACGGGACCCCCTGTTAGCATTAGGAGGTGGGAGAGAAAACGAGCAAGAGAACGAGGGGGGGGGGAAAGATGAAAGAGATTTGTCTGGAAATTATTGCTCACAAGGCATTGATTCTCTGCTTTAATCTCACACAGTGTGCTCAAATTTCCTATTAGGGAGATGAAGAAAAGGGAGAGAGGGAGATGGGTCTTATTCACATAGGTGGGGAGGTGAAACTTGGCATGTCTCTCTGTGTTTCTTTGGGCAGACAAAGCATACCATTTCCCTTATTCTGGAA
This sequence comes from Dicentrarchus labrax, assembly GCF_905237075.1. NCBI lineage: Eukaryota > Metazoa > Chordata > Actinopteri > Moronidae > Dicentrarchus > Dicentrarchus labrax. Next base: position 10,529,155 of record NW_026136709.1, on the reverse strand, counting down.
AGAGAAGCAATGTCCAGAATATATATTTTTTTACATGTGCTGTCTTGCTTTTAGGCCATTAGTCTGCTGTAAGTAAACACTGGAGGTTATTGCTACTGAACCGCTGGACACACACACACATACGACAAGCCACTGACAGCTGCTATAGCTGCAAAGCTTCCTCCGGTTAGCGACGATTAGCCTTGGCTATAGGTAATCAATAGCTGCTATCAATTCCATACCTCCCACTGATGGATGAGGTAAAGGAAACAGAGAGGAGAGTGAGGAATAAAGGAGCAATAGAAGGAAAGAATTTGTTGTTGCTGCAAGAAATGGCAGAAATTCTACCTGACAATACTACCTCCTAAAGTAATCTTCCTGCTTTCTTTTCTTTGCGAGTGTGTGTGCATATAGGCTGCCTTAAATGTCCATCTGTGAATTGAATCATCGCGGTTTGAGATTAGTGGCTGCTTGGACCAAGTGAGCGTATTGCCTGGTTACCGCTGCTCCGGCTCCACACAACCCTCCTCCCATCACCGGATTGTTTGTCTTAATGCTGTGTGACATGGCCCATTGTTTTGTCCATCTGTGGTTAAGAGTCAATGGACAGAGGGTGTATGAGGGGATTGGGGAGAGAAAAGAATGGAGGTGAGGGAGAAGAAAATAAAGAAGAGCAGGGGTGAAGGGTGGGGTGTGGTGGTGGGGGGGGGGGTGAAGGCAGAAAAAAAAGAAAGAAAGAAAGAAACAAGATGGGGACAAGAGCTGAAAGGTGAAAAAAAATATATTTAAAGAGAAAGGTCAGTAAGAGACTGAGAATAAGGGAAAATATGCAATAACCCTGTGATTTCAATATGGTCCTCGGACTTTACAGTCACCACTTCCTCTTCCAGGCCCTTCCAAAGGCTTTCAGTTCCATATGGAGCGGGGCCTTAAGCTCTTTGTGATATCACCGACGTGAAAGACGTCCTGGCCCTGTGACGCCAGTCCCCTCTTCAAAGGGTTAAGTCATATTTAGTATGCGTCCTCATAGCCCCACGGCTTTGTATTGTAAATAAGACTAATGTGGCATTGGTCAGGTATGCTAATTCAGATAATCAGTGCAATTTCTGCAAATTATAACTGTCAGTGTGGTGGGCACAGAACCTTGGCGGAAAACATGAGGGAACAATTTAGCCGGGGTAATACCCCTCCACCAAAGAGCTGCTCAACTCAAAGAAAAACAATCGGCCTGAGCCCATACCGCCCCGACACACCATTTCAAAAATAGTTTATGGTGAACGAGGCTCATTTTTTTCTGAGGCAGGCAAGTCAGCCTGCTGCCCTTTTTTTTCCTATGTGCACACACAGACCACAAAGTAATTATAATTCGCTTGGATGGAATTATTCAAAAAATGACCACATCTTTTAGTCCCTCAGCCATAGAGAATATGGTTTTGGGAAATTTGGGGTAAATTGCTACTTGCCGAAAATATAATAATATACATATATGAATGTGTCTTATTTTGATTTGACAAATGATTTAAAATGCAGTGTATTGTCTCCAACTAATTGTACAGCAATAAAAAAGTACATACTTCACAAAAATCCTCTTGGGTAAAATCACATCACTCTCATCAGAATAGTTCTCCCCAGGAACTGCGTTTTACTCATGTTGGGCACATAAAATAACATTCCAAGTTTTTATTATGCGAGGAATGGATCCTGCCTGTCTCAAATCTCTGGACTTTACCTTTTATGTAAGTAACTTCCCTTTTCACAGTCAATGAGAAAGTAAAGGTCACAAATAATTTATTAAATGTAGGTAATCAGCTGCTTGGAAGCAAATCAATGCAATATAATTAGCTGCCTTAACCTATTAAATATCTAATTCAAACATTATTATCTAATTGATAAATATATCAGAGGAGTGGCATATGCAGAAGCACAAAACGGTAACTAAAAGAGTTTAAAATTGTCCTTTGATGAGCCAGTCAGCTGGTCACACCTACTGCACTCTGACTTGAAAAAGAAAATGGCCACCACTGCGCTAACTCTCGTGGTTAGCTATATCTGGGTGTGTGTTGCATCCTTTCTCTCACTCCTCCGGCCATCCGTGAATGTTTATGTAATGGCCACAAATTACTGAGACAAACCCTGGAAATAGACTTCTGTCTGAGGAGAGACCTTCTTGAAAAAAAGAAGAGAACCACTGGAATGGCGAAACCACCCCCACCACCCAGAGGAAAAAAAAGTACAAGATGAAGAGTGAAAGTGAGCAAGAGGGAAAACCTAATACCTCAAAAGATGCCTTGGTGTCATCACACTGAAATGCTCTTTGGGAGTCGACAAAGCACTTTCCCACATTGAAAACTGAATGATCGTTTTTGTTGCTTTGACTCAGTTCAGACACATACGGTTTGGGTTGGATAAATTTGGAAACAAGGAATGTCGGCGCTCTTGAAAACAAGCAAGATGGCTCACTTTCTCTCTGCCCATGTTTCATCACTTCCTGCTGGATGCATACACACACACGCACATCCACATGCAAGCACATATAGTGATAATAAGTGTCCATTAGGCTCAGTTTTTAGCCTACAGCTGCTATGTAAATGGTTAGCACAGCTACACTAATTTGACTAGGACCAAAAATGTCCCAGAGCCTTATCACTCAGAGAAAACAAAAGGCCCTGGATACACACACACACATGCGCACACTCACATATACACAGAAATACACCCACACGCACATGATAAAAGTGTTGTTGGTCTCTCTAAGTCAGAAGAGGTCTTTTGTTTAAAAGGGGGACTCAGACAAAGAGGGTCCTCTCCCTCCCTCTTTAATGCATGTTGGGTGGTGGGGGGGGCGTATAGAGGGATGGAGATGTGTGGGTAGTGGGGTGGTGGGGAGGGATGGATGACAGGCCGGGCTCTCAGAAATAATTACCTCCATAAGATCCCATCTCCCTTTCCTTTTTGTGAGGGACAGAGGGAACGAAAGGGAAAAAAATGACATAAAGTAAAGTATGCAGAAAAGGCCCTAGTGTTTCTGCTTGGTCTGGCTTATGAGGAGCTTTACACATGATGGAGCACAGGGCTAATGGGCGAGCATACACACAGAAAAACACACTCATGCACACATACACAAACCACCTCACAATGTTCTTTATAGCTAAACTAATGGTCAAATGGTTGGGACAGAGGCGGCAACAGAGAAACAGTCAAAGGGAGAAAAATCACTGTAACAACTAAACTTCAGAGACTGTTAATGTCTCCAAAAATCCAGCTAAACAAATTGTTCAAATTATAAAATCGATGATGGAATACCCATGACTCGCAATCTGTCATATTTTTCTTTTTATGCTTGCATTTTACTAAACAGCTCTATTCAGGGCGTAACTTCATTATAGAGTGGAGAAGGGCACAAAAAAATCTAATTTCTCTAACAACTTTTGGACGACCCTCAAAGCAAAATGGCCTCCAAGTCCTCCATGTTGAGAGGCAATTCATTTATGCTTGCTCTTCTGATGCAAACTGGCATTTTTTATAAACTCAATTTTCTTTAACACTTCTAATTGTACACAGAGAGGGACGATTTATCTCAGCAATGTGGGCACAGTGGGCTTTTTGTCTCTGAAGGACACACACTGAAAGATCATGGTGAAAAGTTTTTTGCTGCACAGTCAATGAGAGTTAGTGTCTGCACAGGGAAAAGTAGATAAACACACACACACACACACACACACACACACACACACACACACACACACACACACACACACACACACACACACACACACACACAAACACACTTCCACTCTTCCACTCTCACTTCACAATGGTGTTTACCTAGTGTAAAGGATGAGACGACTGGGCCCAGGTTTGGGGAATTACAGACTCAAAAGGATAACAAAGAGTGAAAGGTTCTCAAATAAACATGCACCAGCAAACACATGCAATGACATGCACACAATGCAGTCCAGCAGAAGTGTTGCTTGTACATTCCTGTCTTTGTTCAAAACACCTATACCCTTGCCGTGCGTCTCTGCAGTACTGTATCCTTAATTAGGCCATAAAATCAGCATCAAAATTGTTTAATGAAAGCCATTCACATGTACATAAAGTCCAGAGCATTAGAACTCTTATTCCCAAATGGGCCTATAATTATCTGGCTCAGTGCCAGGTCCCAGGCTTTAAGAGAAAGATACCGGTCAGCACTTAAATTAATCTTTTTCATACCAGTCTCTAATGAACAGAAAGTGCTCGAGTCAGGAGTTGTAGCCCCAGAAAACTAACAGCACGCATACACATGCACATACACACAAATAGAGGGTCCTTAAACTGAACACTGGCTGGAAATGTTGCCTACTATAGAGTCTTTTCCATCAGTGAAAACATTCACATCATCTATCACTACAGAGGCCTAAAGCAGCTATAATATACCTTTTCTTCCATATAACATAACCTATTGTAGCATGTAATGTCCGCATGTGTGTAATCTAAAACAAAAAAGGGCTCAGCTTTAAAAAAAAAAAGAAGCTAAAAATATACCACGAAGAAAAAAAATCATGTTCGTGTGCAGTACTATAGAACCAGAATAAAACCCGTTAACTTTCAGCGTTTGATCTCTGGTTGAAACGCTCTTACAGCCTACACCTGCCAAATGTGTATGGTCTACAAGGAAATACCTTTGAAACATTTACCATGTACCTTGTGAAAGAATACTGTTGTTCACAAAAAAGTATATAGAGTGGGCAAAAGGAGGGCATCCAAAAAAGTGGCTTAGCATTTTGGACTCTGCCAGCGTCCGCTTAAGCTTTGCACTAGCTTCCTCATGGAAATTCACCATGTGGCATCAAAGCCAAGGTATAAAACGAGGGCCCGAGCAACAAATATGGTGTGTTTTAAGAGTGGAACATTTGAAATAGGTGCAGCGGGCGAATATTGCTTTTGACAGGTTTAAAACCTGGTTGTGCTCACTGGTTTGAGATGTAAAAAGGAGAGGAAAAAAAGGCTTGAAGCCGGGCTTGTGTTCTGGATGAAAAACGGACAGGAGAAAGTGGGAGATCGAATAAGCAGGACAAAAAAGGAGAGAGAGAGAGAGAGAGAGAGAGAGAGAGAGAGAAACAAAACGAGAGCAGGAGGGAGGGGGGTATGTTAAAATGTACGGTAATGATTTATCTAAGCATGCTTTTCTACTGCACCCCAAATCTCACCGAAACTTTGATCCATGTGTAATTAAAACCAAACGTACACCGGCAACAGTCTCCATTTCAGGATTGGGAGCTCTTCTCCTGTTCGTGTGTGTGTGTGTGTGTGTGTGTGTGTGTGTGTGTGTGTGTGTGTGTGTGTGTGTGTGTGTTGGGATTCACATATGTTTCTAAGCACTGGGCCCCCATCTGTTTTGGGAGTACATGTACAGTATAAACAGGACACTTTGGGGAGCACAGATTCATGTTGAAATACACACACATATGTGCTGACACACGCACACACTTACACATACACACACAGATGGATGTATGGACTAATGCTATGCTGGAATGCTATTCAAAACGTGTTAGCCCCCGCCCCACCCCATCCCACCCGCTCCTTCAGGTCAAGCAAAGCAAAAACAAGTTAAGCGCTCATTTTCTCCCGGCAGCATTAACATAGGGATGACTAAATAATGGACCCTGACTCTTGGTCTTCTGGTTTAAATTACAGCACAGCCCCCTCCCCTTACACCCTGCAACCCCTCACCAACCATCCAACCCCCACTCAAAGAAAAACGATTAATCTTTTTTTTTTTTTGTCTCTCTGAATGTTTTACAGTTCTGTTACACTTATTAGCTGCTGGCAGGACGGAGAGTCTTAAATGAAAGCCAAATTGCTTTGGTCATGAGAAAGGAAATGAAAGCTCACTCCAGGGAGAGACTGTGTAGCTGTAGCATACGAGTGTGTGTGAGTGTGTATGTGTGTGTGTGTGTGTGTGTGTGTGTGTGTGTGTATGTGAGTAACGCATGTGTGTATGACTAACGTATGTGTGTACAGGCCTTTTCACTATGAGATACTCCCAAGGTGAAATTTCATAAGCTGACTGCTTGCCTGCCTGGGATGTCCCTGTGCACGGGACGGGTGTGTGTGTGTGTGTGTGTGTGTGTGTGTGTGTTGCAGATATAAGCGCGGCAGCCTAATAGGAACAGTATGCTCATTTTGGAGAGATTAGGAGGAATGGACGGGTCTGTATCGAGAGACGTGATCTGGATATGAAGGCCAAAAGAAGGAGAGAGGGAGGGAGGGAAGGAGGTAGAGAGGTTTGACAGAATAAAGAGGGAGTGGTGCAAAAAAAGAAAAAAAGAGGTGGGAGGAGTGCAAGGAGTAAAGAAAGATGGATCTGACTTCAAACGAAGAGAACTGACCACCATAACTGGAATCAGCATTTTTAGCTAAAATCTGAAGTTTGAAAAACAAAAACACTCGCAAAATTGGAAATGAAAAAAAGTCATGGTGTGTGTGCTGCACAGGAAAAAAAACAGGTGACAAAAAAGGAAATGACGCATGAAACGTGAACACAAAACCCCAAAATAGCCTTAAAAATAACTCAAGTCACAACAACTTAGGCAAACAGACAAAGCAGGTTAAAGAGGCACAGACCTTGGCTGGAGGGGCACTCCTTGACGTGGAACAGCTCGTGGAAGCTCAGTCCATCCTCGTCCCCTCCCAGGCCTTGCTGGTGCAGCTGGAGTTTCCTCAGTCCTTCGTTTTGCTGGTGGCGAGCTGAGCGGGCGTGCTGCACCAAGTTGAGGCGGGCCTTGGTGGAGTAGTCGCACAGTGTGCAGTAGTAGACACACGACTCCGGGCTGTACGCGCTGTCCTGCTTCTGCAAGTGCTGTGGAAGAGAAGAGAGGAGAGTGCAGATGTTAGATGGTGTTCCCGCTTTAGGGCATCCCATCGTCAGCTCACAAAGTTACTGCTCTCACAGCTACATTTGTTTCAGCATTTTCATGATAGCAGTGGTTTCAATAATTGTGATGTTACAAAGATGTTTGGGTGAATTTCAATGCAACAAATGATGCTTGTCTTCAAAATCATGTTCCTAGCCTTTTGTGCTTTGTGGCTATAAAATCCTTCCTTTCTACTCTGCTTCCAGCTTGGTTCCAAAATTCCAACGCCCAGAAATCCCACTTGCCTGGCTTCAAACAGGCCAGCACAAAGTCAATGGGTAACACCTCTGTCACTGGGATCCTTATTTTCTACAGTATATGTTCTTCACTCTTTGCAGTGTGATATCAACGAATGAAGCACAAAAGCCGCAGATTACCCAGTAATGTTTGGCATTAGAACGCTGTTAATTTAATTTAACACTTCACAGTAGTGCTAGTAGGGTGTAGTAGTGGGCAGAGCTGCATCCAAACGCTTAACTCATATGGACAAAGACAATTTAGTTTAATAATTGTAAATAGAGAGAAAACTATTATCACAGTAACAGATGGAGTTCTGAGTAATTGTGTTTATGTTCAGGCGCTACACATTCCAAATTAACTGGGTATGTTTTAGGTGACATAAAGATTAGAAACACACAAAAAGTCAGACAAGGGGTTGAGTTCAGAACACTATTTTTGTCTTTAACATGCACATTGTCCAGCTCTCCTCATTGTTAGCAGCTGCAGGGGTTTCTCATTCAACGTGTGCTGTCAGTTGCAAGCCCTTAATTTCCAGTTGCCTCTTTAATGGCATTGCAGCCATGCAAAGCTACCCCCTACCTCGATGTGTGCGTGCGCAAAAACACACACACACACACACACACGCACGCACGCACGCATGCACACACGCACGCACGCACGCACAGCCCCCATCCCACCTTGCCCTACTCCCATACACCCAGTCAAGCCAAGCATATCAAGTGTGCCTCTGTTGTTGCTGCCGGGCTAATGAACAATGCACAAAAACAAAAGACCAGGCCAAGCTTTTATTATCTGATCCTCTGTGGAGGGAGGGGAGGGAGTGAGAGAAAGACACAGAGAGGAAAAGAGAGCAAGGCAAAGAGACAGAGACACAGAGGTGGCTCACGAAGGTTAGTTTATGCTTTGTTAAGATTTATTCATACAGCCATGTGAGAAACAGGTGCAGGGTTCTATGCATGAATTAATACACATAATGGTGTGTGTGTGTGTGTGTGTGTGTGTGTGTGTGTGTGTGTGTGTGTGCTAGCCCTACTCCGTCTCTCATGGCTCCTATAGAAAGATGTTTCATTCTTGAAGCACATGAGAAGTTAGCAAGGTAATATTTTCTCCTGAGCATTGTTGCATCATGTTATATGGAGCAGAAGAAGAGAGAAAAATGTATGTGTGGGAGGATGTGTGTGTGGTGGGAGGAGTAGGGCGGAGAGGTGGGGGTAGGGGGCACAGTTAGCTGCAGGTGTGTGAGTTCTAACCCCCCTCCACCCCTTCCCTCTTCCTCCTTTGACAAACAGGGATTAGCAACATAGCTACAGCCGCTAACACATCTTTTCTCTCTGTCTCTCCCTCTTTCTTTCTTTTGTAGGAAATCTTACGAGGTTTTTCTCACGAGACGGTGGGACGTCCCCTCGCAGTCAGAGGCCCTTTCAGAAGTCTTAAGTTTTAATTAAGTCGGAGTTGTCAGAAGAAAGCTCCCCTAGTCCAGAGCTCAGGGCCATTAATTACAGCTATCTTTGTTTCTCTGTGAAAAGAGGCCTCCCTTGCTCCTTCTCTCTCTCTTTTTCTTTGCTTCTTTTCTTTCCACCCCTCCCTCCCTCGCAGGAGAACTGGTCGGCTGAGCCTTACCGTGGAAACCACACATCGTGGAAGCAAACGCACATATATCGCAAATATGCATACACAAGAAGGTTGGAGTTAATGTCTTTTCATTGAAATATAATTTTTTTTAATTGCCTCCTGGTTTTTCTGGCACATCTAACTGGTAGGAGACCCTGGGGAAGACCCAGAATACACTGGAGAGATTATATATCTCATCTGGCTTGGGAACGCCTCAGGAGGGGCTGGAAAACGTTGCTGGGGATAAGGACGTCTGGACTACCTTTCTTAGTCTGCTGCAACTGTGACCTGGCCCTGGATAAGCGGCAGAAAATGGATAGATGGAGCAATAATCTTGTTCTGGCTCTTCTTAATGGCCTTCCATATCTATGCCATACACAATATACACAAAAGCCCCTATACTAACATACATCCCCTCTGTCATTCATTCTGTCATCAGTAATTACTGCTTGAGTAGAAAAATAAGGATACAAGGATGCTGCATGGTATTTGTTCTTTCTCTATTCAATTGTCTGGACAATATACTTTTATTTTATTACAATTCTGAGAGAAGTCAGTGGCTACTTAGAATTTAATGAAAAACTAGTAATCAAACAAGGTCTTTCTTTCCTTTCGTGACAACCTTCAGTATTATATTAACAACTGCCACAGAAGAAAAGCTCATTGGAAATGGCACACCGTGTGTTTTGTAACTAACACATTCAGTTTCAGAGAAGACAGCATGATAGTTGAGAGTCTTATCAGGACCAAGGGGGTTTCATTTGAATCATCCTTGATAGTTTCCAGTGGTCGCTAATGGCATGCCCATTAAGGTAATTGCACTGGTTTGAAATTCAAATTTTCATATAAATCCGTAGTGGCCTAAAATACTTCACATCCTTCACTGTCCTAACTTATATTTTATTTGTTTTTAGGATATGAGGCTTGGGCTGAGAGTAGCTCTATGATATACTTGGGGTTGAACCAGGCTGCCAGATAGGTTTAGGCCTAATATTAATTCTCTCCCCATCAGCACATTCCAGAGGGTTTGTTTAAGACCTAAACTAGAGGGCTGTCTGTCGCTCTCTGGCACTCTGCAGGCCTGAAATGCAGGCGGTCTGGTGATCACAGGCCAGAACATCCATGATTTATGAACTTTTAAAGGAGCACTTTGACTCCTGCCAGGCGTGGGCTGTGTAATGCATATTCAAACACACAAACACACTGTTCCTGCTTCTGGGTTTGCGCCCGTGTGTGTCTGCTTGAAATGTGTATGTAATTTATGCTGCAGATGATTTGTGTGTGTGTATACGGGTTGTACATACATTTGTGTAAAATGACTGTCTGTGTATGTGTGCGAAGAATGGTAAAAAAGGCCCATCCCTGTCAATATGGCACCTCTCCAGAGTGCCTGGTGGTTAATTGTTGGGGATTAGTGTTTGGCAAACAACCAAATAAGCTAACACTCCCCGTGGGCCAATCAAAATCAGCTAAACAGCACTCCCTGGGTGGACCTTAACACGGCACAGACATCTCTGGATGGTGGAGGAGGTGCACATACACATCCCCATATACACAGAATGCAAATTACAACACTCGGGACTTCCTGTTTGCCTGTCAAAAACACAACATTGTCAGCCCCGTCGATGACACACACACACTGCGACTTGTATGAGGAGAGGGGAGGTGAGTCAATTTGACAGGTAAGGGAAGCTCCCTTGTGTAGTGGTTTGCTGGCTGCTGCTGCTGCTGTGTGTGTGTGTGTGTGTGTGTGTGTGTGTGTGTGTGTGTGTGTGTGTGTGTGTGTGTGTGTGTGTGTGTGTGCATCTGCCTATGTGTGTGTGGGTAAGGATGACAGAGGACTGCATTCATTATGCAGAATGAGATGTTTACAAAACACCTTTCTCACACACACATAAACAGAAGCGCACACACCTCCCCCTCCGCTCGCTCCCTGGGTTTGTGGGGAGGATAGCAGCACTGCTATCTCACATTCATTTGTTCTATCTGTGGTGACAAAGCTGCCTCATTAACTGAATTCTTAATAAGCCAAGGCAAAAGACATCTTCTCACAACTTCTTTTATCTCTGTGTGCATGTACATGTACGTGAAAGTGTGTGCATGTGTGCGGGTGGGTGTGGGTATAATTTCAATGCTTCCTATTCTTTTCTTCTTACTGTATGTCGTGTGTGTGTGTGTGTGTGTGTGTGTGTGTGTGTGTGTGTGTGTGTTTTATGCATCAGTAATTTTGACTCCATATTTCTTGATTTCACCTCACAAGTGTGTTTTAGTGTCTATAATTCAATGCACTCTTTTTTGTCTCTGCCTGTGATTGTGCGTGTGCACTGGTAACAATGACAAAAATATTTTGAAAGCAGCCCAAAGCAGCAGAGTTGTGTTTTCCTCCATAAACCAAATGAAAAATTAGGGTATTCAGTACAAACATGACATTTCCTGTCATTAAGTGTAGAACCAGGCAGCTAATGAACACATAGTGAAAATAAGAACCCTTCCACTACCGGAGCTATGTCTTAATAACCAGTGTGTGTGTGTGTGTGTGTGTGTGTGTGTGTGTGTGTTAGAGCGTGTGTCTACACGTTTTATACGTAAAGAATCAGCACATACATTCTGTTTTCCTTTTTGTGCCCGCTGAGAGTACGTGCACGCATGCAAATGTGCATCCCACACATTGTGAAAATGAACACCTCTTTATCTCCTTTCATCAGTGTCTTTTTAGGGGAAGCAGGGAGCTCGTTCTTGGGTATACCTTCTTTTTGGAACGTCACCAGCTTCCGGTGCTATCCCCTGGGCCCCCGGGGGCCATTGGAGACAAAAACAGCCCCACTTGGCCCAGCAAATAACAAAAGCGTGTTTTGTTCCTTGAAAGTATTTTAAACACATACCAGCGCTGCCTGGAAGGCTGCCAAGTGTAGAATTCCATCAGTGCTACCACCTCCCTAACACATGTTACTGCTAACCGCCGCTCAGCCCCCAAGACATAGATGTAACGCAAGATCACTGCCAATGGATTCGCTGGAAGACTGCACTGCTGAAAAGAGATGCTGAGGGCCCAGGTATGTGCCACCTTGCTTCCATAGATAAAGCAAGTAGCAAATATAGTGTATAGAAAAACAGATTCAGTGCTGCACACGCACAAAAACAAATATGCAAATAGGAGCCGTACAAAATCTGCTGAGTGCTCATTGCACATGCACACATATACACACACAATGCACATTTCTTGCTTCTATCTCTCTCACTCTAACTCTCCTACAAGGCCACTGTGTGTGATCTCAAGATGCTGGAGACACAAAACAATCCCCCGCCCACCTCCTTTTTTTCCTCCTTTCCTGATGGTCCTCTTTCCTTTCTTTATAACCAAGACTCTCACTTTCATACATGCAAAGAAAAATATTTCCTAGAGCTAAATTGCTTCTCCTGTTTCTCTCGCCTCTGCCTGCTGGCAGTCACAATATGATCACAGCTCTGGGGCCTGTCCATGAGGTGCAGGGCCTGTGAGTGAGCTTAGCTTAGGTCACCCAATAATAATAAGCATCAATCGCATTATGGTCGGCAAGCCAAATAAATGAATTATCACAATGAGTCTTTCATACTAGCTTTCTGCCATTCTTTTCCACTTCTGCGCTGTTTCTCTTCCTCTCTCTCTCTCTCTCTCTCTCTCTCTCTCTCTCTCTCTCTCTCCCTCCCTTCAACTTGTTCTTTCCCTCTATTTATTCCATTCCTTCCTCTTTGCTATTTGTCAGCAGAAAAAAATGAGGAAGCAATAATGGTAGGCCTTCGTGAGAGTTTGCAAAATAATGTAACTCTACAGTTCAGTTAATAGTCTTGCCTTCCATTTTTCTGACTCCCACACATAGGCTCACAGTCACCACACACACACACACACACACACACACACACACACTTGTAGCAGTGACGTAAGTGTGTCTGACGTATGGGGCAAAGGTCAATCAAAAGTTCACAGCTTCCTGACCTCTGGCCCCTCTCTTGGAAAAATCCCTTCTGACTCTTTATCTCTTACTCTCTCTTTTGCCCAGACACAACACACTCACACACACACACGTTCTGCATACCAGGGTAAAGAAACAAGAAAAAAAAAAAAACAACTATCCTGATTTACAACATGATAAATTTCTTCTGGTCTTAGTCGATGAATGTGTAGGAAATACCTTTTTTTGTGTCTCTGAGCACAGCTGCCACATATTTCATATTGTACTGACCCAGCAGTTGGGAATAACAGATCCTAGGAGACACAGATGCCAGGACAAATCTTTCTTACTCATTGGTGCATGTGTGTATGTCTGTTAGGTGTCTTGAAAGCCAGCTCACCTCCACCCCCCATGAAAATGGACCAGTATTTACATTAGCATTAGATTTAGACAGCATGGCTCAGCCACTTACTCCCTATTAGCCATCCTGACCTTAGCCCATTAGGGTCTAAAAGCCCCCGCTTGTCTCCATCGCCGCCAGGTGAGACTGACCAGACCTCCCCATTTCCCTAAACCATATTGCAGCTGAGATTATCTTTTCCATCAACTCACAATGGGACAGAGATCATAAAATTCTGAGATCAAGATCATCAAAATGCTAACATGCTTGTGGGATTATCTTTTTTCCAATGCTGCGCAAGGGGAGGGATATTGCTGAAACACTAACATGCTTTTGGGTAGGGTTCATCATTTTCCATTTTTCCCAACATGCAAAGATGCTTTTGGGAAATCAAGGCAAGGCCTAATTGACAGGATATATGAAAGACGGGGAGAAAAACAAAAATAAAGGGGTTGAAAATCTGGGGCTTCAGCTTATTGGCTGGTACCATCAAAGAGGTTTGTACTACACTGATGTTGTTATATTTAACTAAAACTGAAAGGGAAGAGAAGGGAAAATAATTTTGGTGCCGAGAGGAGCAGCGATTTTTGCCAAGTTTGTTTTTCTTCGCTCTGTTCGTAATGGAGACACGCTGAAAAATGTCCATTAGAGAGAGTTAGACAAAAGGAATGACAGAAACATACAGTGAGAGAAACTAACCGATAGGATTGAGAGGAGAAGAGAGTGAGAATCTATGACAGAGAGAACAAAAGAATGAGAGACAGAGAGAGAGAGAGAGAGAGAATGATAGGGAAGAATCTAGACGAGCGTAGTCGGGTTCAAATCACTAATTACACATTCCTGAGCCTGTGAAGGGGAGTATTGTTTTCCAGTTAGCCCCTACCCTGTCGCATGGTTTCACTTAGCACAAAACAAAAGGTACAGGGAACAAAACACAAGCCTAATACCAGGCCCTCCTAATGACAGAGAAATGGGAGAAATTATCCCTGGGGTGGATCCTCGTGAGAAAATGGCTAGTGATTACTGGACAAAGGGAGTTCATTTTGAAACTGTCACAAAATGGCAGACTGTCTCCTTCTTGCTTTTAAAAGCTGTATTTATTAAATGAGTGCACAATCATGATACTTTTTTGATAGATAAATAACCGCACACGTGACCTGCTTCATCTATATTTTAACTCTCAAAACTACACAATGCTACACGCCTATATAATGTTACAGAATCCACTTCCTAACATTAAACTGTAATATTTCCACACACTCCACGGAACAAAAGGCGAGGTTCAGGCCTTATTCTTCGGAAACAATGTCACAATGTGGCTTGTTGTGTGCGCAAGCTGTGTATAAGAGTGTGTGTGTGTGAGCGAGCGAGCGCATGTTGGAGTGGTACCTCTGCCAGGAAGAGCACAATGAAAGCACCTCTTCAGCAGGGCCGTTTTGCATATTGCCACAGGAAATCAAATGCCTTGCAGTTGACCTACAAGATGGCACACTTGATCCCTCCCTTCTTTCTTTACAGACGGCAGACGATTTCAGTCTGTGTCTTTCTGTTTTTGTCTGCTTTACCAATCTATATCAAAACTTAAACATTTGAATAGTGTCTGTATATGACAGAGCACACACAGATAAGACTTTCTGACATAAACTCATTCAGTTAAACATTCAACCACCTGGGATGTTCTGTCTACCACCATAAACCCATAATGATGAGCTCTGTGCTGTTCCGGCAACATAGAGGACCCTACCATTTTCCGCGTGTGCCGGGGGGTGGGGATAGCGGTGGCAGCACTGGGCAGTCGCCCGGCTGGTAGTGTTTGCCCAGACCCCGGCTGTCTAAAGGAAGGATATTGTTTTCCCCTGAAAAAGCCTCAGCCGCAGTCCACATACCAGCGTCCACTCAACATACCAATGGGCTCTTTGAAGATTACTCAAATGTTTGCCTTTGTTCCCCCTCCCCACCCCTCATCCGCCCCTACCCCTAGTCCTAACCTACACTCCTGCCAGAACGAGGAAAAGAGTAGAAAGGACAGAGTGAAAAAAATCAGACTTATATCTTCAGAAAACAGTGGGAAAGCAATACCACCCTCAGCTGCACTCAGATTCAAAATGGCCTCTGTAGGGGATGGGCAACCACTGAAAGGAATAATAGCACTCTGGCCACCAGCACAGTAAATCTAAACATAAACAATAGAAAAGGGCGGTGTATTAATGCATGGTGGCCAATATTATACAGGGATGTTAAATGCAAGTCTCCCATCTGTCTGCCGATAAAGTGCAACATGCTTTTATAGACAGTTCCCTCATCATCCCTAGAGTTGAGTATGATAATTCCAATGGGTTAATTTAACTAAATGTGCTGAAAACTCAGGACCCCCCCCCCCACCCCCACCCATCCCACATTAATCCTGAACAAGTAAGTGGGCTTTCTATCAGGTCTATTTCAAAGCATTAGGGATTACCTCGCAGAAACTAAGCTGCTTGAACTCACAGGAGGTCAGCGGTATTGTGCTGCTGCAAGGATGGAAGGCCAGTGGTAGAGAGGGATAGACAGCAGGACAGGTCAGTTCCTCTTTCTCCAGCTCTCCAACAACATCCCTCAGTCCTTCTCCCTCCCTCTTTTTCTGTCTCTCTTTTCATCCCCGTCTCTCTCTCTTTCACCGTATAATCGAATATCTCCCACTACTTATCTATTCACTGAGCACCTAATGGTTAAAATCAATTACAGCTGGAATGCTGAAATGCCGAATACTGGGCCACATGCTGATAATGACAGAGAGAGTGTGAGAAGGAGAGAGACAGCATGAGAGAGAGAGAGACTTGGGACCGTTCCAAGGGAGGCACAATTACCTCCAATCGATTGATTATTGATTTGGAGGGGCGTTGAGGAGTATTTCAGTTCAACTTTGTCCATATCAATATCCTGATAGCTTCATGAGAAGGGAAAAGCGTGATTGGGCTATCTAAATACCATTCTAAAACTGATATAACATTTCAGACTATTTCAAGAATATACCTACTTGACACATAAGTATTAAGAGACTAAGGACAACTTTCATACAAATTAGGCATGCATTTTAATTTCAAAAGTACCATTAACGAACCTACCCAAAAATATTTATCTGATCTCACTGCCATGTGATCTGTCTGAAGTGGCTCTGATCAAATCAAGGTATTAAAAGGGAAGGCAACGTGCCTCGAGAGATCATATCTAAGACCATGCGCCCACTTTGATTATTACTTTTTGCTTTTTTTTAAACACTCGTGTTGTCTTTGTCCTAACACGATGATCAAGACCCAAGAGAAAAGAAGGGATAGGGAGGAGTTGAGGATAAGAAGACAAGTGTGTGAGTAGGGGGCTTGAGGATGGAAGGAAGAGGAAGGAAGTGTGTGTTTGGGTGGGTGTTGGGAAAATAGCAATGGTGGGAGGGTTCAGATGAGCGAAGGCAGAAAAAAAAGACAAAAAAAGACTCCTGCTAGCTCCTTTGTTCCTGCATCCCAGCGATGTTCCCTTCCTTCTGGTGGTCTGGAAGACACTAACCCCCCACATCCACACTCCATAACCCCCCCTTCTGCTATCGTTCCCATACCTGTCAGCCCCGATCTGCTTCACAGTGCCCTGCACATGGACAAATGGCTTGTCCCCGGCCCGGTCAAAATGACCCACAGCTCAGAGAGGAGTGGGGATGATTATGAAGAGGATCACATCTGGCTATTAATATGAGAAAACCAGCCCTCTCAGTTTCTTTGTCTTAGACACAGAAGAGCACACCTTCCTAAAGGAAGAAAATGGCATGCCCCGCCAGAGTCTGCCGGCCTTATCTAATTCACCGGAGAGTCAAGAAGTAAGTGGAGAGAGTGAAGAGTGGATAGGAGGGGGAAACCGGCTAGGGTAATTAAACATTACATATGAGTGTCAATCAGGAGCTGGACATTGCACACACATTCACACAACACACGCACACACTAATGCTTTGTCGACCATCTGGTTAAGGCCTGTAGGGAGAATGGGTGAAACTCTTATTAATATCTATGAGGATTATTAGGAAGAAGGGGGAGGGTGGGGAAGTCCGTCCATTCAAACCTTTCTGTCAAACACACAAAGCGACAGCGTACACACAAACACGCACACACCTGCTTTTATGCTTTAATTAGACGCCACCCTCCGTCCCCCACTTCACCACCCCCGGACCTCTGAAAGATTTCCATTGTAATCTCCACGCAGGTGAAAGAGGAGACGATTTGAATAATCTACTAACTGGCGTCTCTTTGCCTCACAGAGAGGCCAGAGAGAAAGAGAGAGAGAGAGAGAGAGAGAGAGAGAGAGAGAAAGAGAAAGGGAGGGAGTGACAGACAGACAGACAGACAGACAGACAGACAGACAGACAGACCGAAACAACTTGTAGAGGTGAAAAAGGAAGTGAGAGACAGACAGACAAAGAGACAACCTTTCTGGAAAAAACACTGAAGTGAATTCATTCATCTGTTCAGGTTTACAGCACTGAACTCTCGGCAGCAGGCTGTATCATCCGTCTCCATGACAGAACATGAAAATCTATATCTTGCAGTCAAGTAGCATCTAGTGTGAAGTGTCTGCGAACATTCCTTTTTGAAGAGAATAGCAACGCTTTAAGTCTGTCTGTGAGTGTGAGACAAGGACGCAGTGATCAAGAGCCTGTATCTGGAACAAGCGGACATGGGCTCAAGTGGAAAATGGTAACTTGATTACCAAGACTACAATTGTCTGTGGGTGTGTATGTATGAATGTATGTAACGCCATATCTCTGTATGGGTATATGCATTTATGTGAGTGTGTGTGTGAGTGTGTGTATGTGTGTCATAAATTGTGCCATGCATTTGAAATAGATCCAGTCTCTTTTCTATTTCGGGGACCAGCACAATGGCTTTTTATGCAAATCTATGAGAGTCAATCTCCTGTCCATTTCCCCATCACACAAGTCCAAATGACAGTCCAATAATTTGGGCTGCATATATATAGGGCCATTTGATTTTCAAATTAGAGTGGGCAGGGTTGACCCTTGCTAATAGCCAAGGCACAGCGGTAGACTTAATATCACAGATGCATAAGCACAGCCATCTCCATCTGAGGGAGATGGAGGAGAATAAAATGCAAGGGAGGGGGGGAGAGAAAGAAAAAAAAAGTCCCTTGGTTGATGGAAATAAGCAAAAAAATTGATAAATAAAAAATACAAAGGAGATGATGAAAATGTGAAAAGGGGAGACTTGTGCATCTAGAAATCTAGTCCCCTTCCCTCTAATTCTTTTCCTTCCATTCCTCCCTCCTCCTATTACTCCCCTTGTTTAATTCCCCCCACCCCTCATTTCCCGGCCATGGTGTTGCCAAGAGGATCATGGGTAATGAGATGGCCTATCTGCGGCTCCCCAGGGGAGAGATAGAAAGAGAGAGAGAGAATGAGAGAAAGAGAGTCAGAGACAAAACAAAGAAAGTGGGTAAGACAGAGGGCGTGAAAGAGTGTGAGACAGTGTCAGAAAGAGACACTTTTTGTCTCTGTTCTTATTCTCTGTATGTCTCTGTAACAAAGCGCTCCATCTAAATGTCCTCCCTCCTCCCTCCTCCCTCTCTCCCTCCGTCTCTATCATAAAAAGTTGAGCATTTTATAAGCCCAAGATTCTGAGTTCAAAGGAGAGCGTGAGGGAAAAGAAGAAAGGGGAAAAAGGGAGAGAAAAACAGAGATATGGAAATGTGCAGTGGACCCCGGACGTCCATTTCCGCTTGAATTATGACGGAAAGCTGGACAGACAGACAGGGGTGGGGTGGCGGTGGCTGAGGACAGTTTAAGATTTATTCAGACAGCCATCTGAGAAACAGGTGCCATGGCCTATGAGACACAGTGTGTCTGTACGTGTGTGTGTGGTCCTTGACCATGCCACATTGACCATGAACATTCTCAACTCCTAATGACCCAGGGGCAAGCACAGCCCAGATCTTAACCTCAAAGCTCTGTGGGGACACACACACACAAACACACATGTTCGCTACAAACTAAACCCCCTACTTAGCCCTTCAATACTTCTGAATGGCACTGACAGATTTACTCCTGTCTCCATGTGTATTAGGGCCAGTGTTTGTTATTAAAAATCATAACGAAGCCATACATCATCATATTCAATGCTAAGCCAAACACAAGCGAGGCCAGCTATGGACATGCTATGCTACGGCAACATTTAATGCAGAGCTTACCTCACGGGCTGCTAGCGTACAAACGCTACGTTAAAACATCTTCCATTTTGTCATTTACAATGTTTCTAGGGGATAAAGATTTGCACTTGACAGCTGTGATAATATTGAAGGGAGGCTCTACACTTTTAATTTCCAACTCACTTCTGTATCAGGAGAGATAATGTGGAAAAACACCATGTGTTGTAGAATTCTTATTAAAAAGAATTCAGGGACCTTTCAGATTTCCTACATTCCCTCTCCAATAAGCAGTGAGGCGTAGACCTCCGCTTTATCCATATAAGGCCTGTGACTTCCTGCGCCACCTGCTGTGCCCTGGACACCAGATGACTTGATGTCCATGTGCTGCTAATGTCATTTCCCTATTGCTGTTTCAAAGTCTGGAAAAAAACACTTTCAAACTCTCAATTCCCCTTAGAAGTACTCCATTGCTGCTACAAAGCAGCCATAAAATCTCCTGAATATGCTTTTTGTTTGTATCTTCAAATGGTTTCCCATGCCATAAAGATATTCTCTGTTTCCAAAAAACCAGATGGTAAAGTCGTCAACACTCGGATCTTTTATGCGCCCGGCCAAGCTACCTCCATCCCCATGTGCTTTTCACCTCTGCCAATACATAAAAGGAGAGGTGTTTTTCTGGTCAAATAAAGAAATGATTTTTTTCCTCTGCTTTTGCTCTGCCGCTCTACGCTTTCTCTCCCCCTCTCTCTGCTTTACTACCACATGTCCAAGGGTAAAATAGTGGGATTTCTGCCAGAGGCATTAAAAGCGTCATCTGTGGAACAGATTTGTTGAGGCCTATGGGGTAGGTGGGTGGGTAGATGAGGTACAGGGGTGTATGGGTGCACAGAGGGGGCATTGGGATGACCCTTACTTGCCTTGGCTAAACTGGTGTTTGTGTGTGCCTAAAAGGATACTACATCGCTGCACTTCACTTCTTGGAAAGCAAGAACTAAATGAGGAATATGTTCAGACAAGCCTCATTGTTTCATTTCTGTAATGTTTTTACTGTTTGCACCGTGATGGTGCTTCTTGGTTTTGTACATTTAATCACAATTGATATAAATAGCTTTCTTTGCGAGATTAAATATCAGCCAATGTTCAGCGTAGCCTAGGTAACCTATCTGGCTATTGCCTTCTATTAAATCAACTTAAACAGCTGTCAAAAGTGTCTCAACACTTTAAAATGCATGCATACACAAACACACACACACCTATGCTACGTCTTCCTCTGGAACTAAGGAGATCCTGATTAGTGCGGACTAATCAAGCTGATCCTATAGGTTAGGACCTCTGCTAATGCGGGCCAATGTGCAAGCAGCACTTTTGTTAAGAATTTATAAATATAAAATATTTCAATGCAATTAGTGAACAGTCCCTGCGGACAGACATCTCCAACTCATCCCATGCCAAGCTCAGCCTTTGCCAAAGTGTAAGCCAATCCTGTGTCAATATGTACATCCTGTCTAAGTCAACTACGACTGTTTTAAATAACCCTAAGAATGCCAATGTGCTTAATCCCCTCAAGCCTTGGAGCTGTAAGTAAGAATTGGTCACAGATTTCTGAATAAATGCAATTCTTAAAAGGTTACTGTGCTATGCAGGAACCACTTTCACAAACATGTTTCAAAGCAGTGACTAAAGTCTGGTGGGTCAGTCGATTAGTATTGTTAATGTTGCAGATTCAAATCTCAATAAAAATCTTTGTAGTGTAGTATGTCATTGTGTTTGAAGTTTAAGTTGAGTTATTTAGGTTACCTGTATCAACTAAAAATAAAAAAAAACTGATGTCTTCTTTTTATAATGCAGAAGTGGTTAAATAAGTATAGAAATAAAATTGTCTACCTAAATAAACATCAATGGAACCTTAGTTTTATATCCTCTTACTACTGTTGTCTCTATATTTAAGGTACAACATTCACATACAGACCCAAACACGTCCCACTGCCAAATGCTGCGTACAGTAGTAAAGAAATCCTCATTAATGTAATGCACTTGATCCTGTGCTGTAGGTCAAGGCCTCGGAAATGTAACAGCATCCTATTAAGCTGAAGGAGACGTCTGACAAACTAAATCACCTTAAATATACTGGCGTGGAGAAAGATGCCAAATATTGGTTGTGTTGGAACTTCTTTGTAGAAACTGTTTCTTGCTCAGAGTGTGAAGAGTTTAATTTGTTAAAGGGGACCTATTATTCTTTCCTTTATTTTCTGTAATGTTACAATGTTCATATCAAATGCGGCCAAAGTTTCAAATAATGAGGTACACGTATGATAAAGTAATCCCTGTGAGCAAAAAGCTTAGGCTTCAGACTCTGAATACTTTTTTTTTTTTTGGTCTATGATTTCTTTATATGGACCGGCTGGCTTGTTCAGTATGTCTCACAGAAAGAGCTTTTATGATTGTGAAGGAAAGTTAGTTTCCTGATGGACAGATAGCTTTACTTGTTGCTAAATGCTAACTACTGCTAACTGTAGCTGATTAGCTGCTCTAATGGGCAGCTAGTGTGGTAACCATATGCCAAGTCATGACCAAATAATCCCAAGGCTAAAGAACAGTGTTTGTCTGCATGGGGGGTTGTGTGGATGTATACATATATGATAGAATATAGTAACAGTGTGTGTTTCTGGACACATGATTTAAATAAAATAGAAAAATATGTGTACTTTCTTTAAAAAACAACAATACAAACATGACATAAAACTTTTTGTAATGTTTCCTTTTGAACTTCTTAATGTGTGAATTTGTTCATCATGTAGGGATCATAATTGAAGAGCAACATATATAAAGTGTGGTCAAATTTCATTGCGTCATTGTTCAAAACTAAGCTGTTTATATGGCTCTAAACCCGGTTCATGAAAACAAATTCTTTAATTATTCCAGAATTATTTACAGCTGGAAAAAAGAAAGCTGAAAAAACAGCTGAAGTTAATCAAAACTTTGAAACATTTGAAACTTGTGACTTGTGTATAATTAAGATTATCAGTAGTGCCAGCTGGTCATAAGCGGGACATGTACCCATATTTGATGGAAATCATCCTGGGTACTCTGACCTTTTCCATATCTGTCATTCCACTCTCATGGGAACTTTATATCCATGTGACACAGCAGTTAAGCGGATGGAGCAAATTCTTTATAAACAAAAACATGTGTGCTTTTTTTTCTGAATCTGAACTTAAAATGAGTGGCGTTCCCCTCAGATGTATGCTAGTAAAAATCCTAATATATCTGTATCGTGCTGTATAGTATACAATATAATGTCCGTGTCCTGCAGAAATAATGGATTTCCAATTTTTTTTTGTCTGTTAAGCATTTTGATCTTCCTATGTAGCCAATGTTTTTTTTTATTGCTGAGATTTTTCCTCAGCTGGGACAAAAAACTGAGATTAGAGAATTTATATTTCTGCAGGAAACGTACAACACGGGAAAAGAGTGCTTTTACCTTATAGAGGCGGATGACAGCCTCATGCCTCTGGTTGGTGGCATGTAGCCTCAGTTTATCCACGCTGTTGCTGTAGTAGTCACAGGCGTTGCACTTGAGGTGCACAGGGTTGCCAATGGCCACACACTTTAATCTCCACTGGTTGGCCTTGCCTCCCTCCTTGATGTGGGCCACCAGCTGGTGCTTCTGCATGTGCTTGTCTGTCTTGCAGTGCAGCTGAAAGTTGGCCTTAAGCTGCGTGTTGTAGCTGCAGAGCTTGCACTGGTAGACGTCGCCCACCACGCAGCGCCACTCCTCTTCGGGCAAAGAGCGCTCGGCATTGACGTGGGCGTTGAGAGCCTCCAGGCTGTCCGAGGAGTAGCAGTTACACACAGCGCACTGGTATAGGCGCAGTGATGGGTCGTTGATGGGTGGCGACAAGGAGGAGAGAGAGGGGTCTGATGAGGACATTCCCCCCATTCCACCCGAGGACACCAGGGATAGGTCGTCTGCCATCAGTTGACCACTGGCAAGACGCAACTCCGCTGATAGGTCACTATTCACTATGGAGAAAATGAGTGAGAATGTAGGTTAGACAGCAAAAAAAAAGATAGAAAGGTGTTTAAAGGTAGGGCTTTCATAAGGATTACATACATGGAAGCATAGAAGGATAATGTGTCAAGTAGAGGACAGGCAGTATGCACAGCAAGAAAAATGTACATAAAAACAAAGAGGTATGACAGAAAGACAAAGCTCTGATGAAAATGAAAGGCTGGCATACATAGTGAGGGATAAAGGATAGAGAGAAAGAGAAAAGGCTCTTTTAATGAAATTAAGTGTGAAGAGAGAAGTGAGTGCTCTATGCAGGCCTCTCTCACACAAAAGGATTTGATAAAATAAAGCCTCACAGAGGACTAGGGCTCCTTACAAAGTCTTGTCTATAAAAAACCCTAATAGGATTGAATCAGGATCAATTACAATCATCCTTTTCAACTTGCTAACTCGCTCATCAGGTAGCTTTAATTACTGCTCTCAGCAATGGTGGGACAACGGTTTTAGGCCTCCAGGCTTTTCTCACATCCACACACAGATTTGAAAAGCTGATCA
This sequence comes from Dicentrarchus labrax, assembly GCF_905237075.1. Lineage (NCBI taxonomy): Eukaryota > Metazoa > Chordata > Actinopteri > Moronidae > Dicentrarchus > Dicentrarchus labrax. Next base: position 10,505,350 of record NW_026136709.1, on the reverse strand, counting down.
ATGCATTACACTTGTTTTCTCTTTCTTCTGCTCTCCCACCCTAGGACAAAAAGCAGATCTGCCATTCATGCAAATGTAATTAACTCTTTCGTTTGATCCCTTCATTGTTCCTCTATGCATGTTATCAAAGCTCATCATGTCTTTTTTAAGATAATATCTCAACACGGTCTTTGGAGCACAGAGGATTTAACAATTCTACATTATCTGAATCCTTTTTTTTTTTTTTCTGTTTAAGTATAATTCCCCCAATTAGTGGATATCTAAATGTGTATTTCTGTGTGTGAGTGTGTGTGCGTGTGTGGTGGTTTTGAAGAAAAAGCAAATTTTTACCTGAATGAGGGTGCAAAATGTGAGCAGAGATGTGGAATGTGTAAATCCACCATTGTGTATTTACATATTTGCATGTATATTCATCCTTTATCTATGCATCCATTTGTGTGACTTCTTGCATATATAAATATCATGCTCACACCATCTAAACCTATGTACAGCTGCGCTCACTATGGGGAGCTGTGTGTTATCAGTGTAATTCACTGAGAGTACATCTGCTGGCTGGGCTGTGACCTCCACACTAGAGGAGGGAGTGGGTGTGTAACACTGCAGGGTCATTGTTAAATCTCTCTCACTCCTACGGGAATCCGCTTCCTGCTGTGTGAGTGTGTGTGTATGAGTGTGTATATGTGTGCCCATGAGTGTGTGTTCTCTCTAGGGTGAGCGAAGGTGGGGTGGTGTGTGTATGGGGGGGATTAAGCTGACTTAAGAAAATTACAAATGAAAGATTAAGAATAATTCTCATGTGGCGTCTCATAATCATTTTTTAATCAGTGAGAGGGGTCAAAGAAAGGAGACAATGACAGAGGGACAATATGAGAGCAGAGATAAGAGGGAAAGAGAAAGAGAAGAGGGTGCGGCAAGGGGGGCAAGGTAAAAAGGATGGGAGCAGAAAAAGAGAAGGTGAGAGGGCAGGGAGAAATATGAAGAGCAACAAAGGAAAAGCACAGAGATAAAAACAATACCCAGATGGCATCAGATATTTTAGACAAAACAGATAAAACCGACCAAGTGATAGATGAGCACAAGAAAACCAAAGCTAAAATTATTAAGAAAGAAAATATTTTGCCACCTCCTCAGCAAAAATGCCTTTTTATCATTTGTGTGTCACTGTGTTCCATTTCAATTTCTAGTATCACTCACCTAGACCAGATCCAAGAGCAGCTGCGGTTGCAGGATCTAGTTGGAACGGGTTAATCATCATCTGGGCATCTGGGCCGCTGCTGCCGGCTGGGTTCTCCAGTTTTACACCTGCCAGACCCATGTTTTGAGCCAGGTAGTACTGGTAAAGCTCTGCTTCAGCTGGGGCCAGGCCCAGATGGAGGCTGTGTTGGATCTGCTTCATGTTCTGCTGCAGCAGCATCATATTGTGCATGTGTTTCTCGCTGGTCATATGGATTCGCAAGTTCCGCGCCACGTTGGTCTCATAGTCACACACCTGTTGGAAGCATTAAATATTAAATGTCAGGAGGCTTAAATGTAATGTTTAGGGCATCTCTGCTAATGTGTTTATCATCATTATCAAAGCATTATGTACACTTCAAATTACATTATAATTCATTTGTATAATTTATTTATTTTCATTTAAATATATGACCAATTTATCATTTTAATTTATATAATGTTAAAAATGAGCAACAACAAGATTTTAATACCTAATCCACAGAATAAAATTATATGCAAGCATTTTAGTAATGCTGTTATGATAATGAATTTCTTATGGTTTCTACAATACTTATATTGTATATTAGATAATGCTAGAATTTATGAGAAACCCCATATTATAATGACCAGAGGTCAGATGATGTGGCCAAGAAAAATAATAGACATAGTGACGCAGAGGGAAATAACTGGCGTATTGTGTAGACACTGAAACAAGCAATTGGTATGTTGCCACCACAGCGCTACAATGACGCTCTGTTTGTTTCATTACCTCACAGCGCCAAGTGGGCTTCTGTTTGGGCTTGGATGGCGAGGGTGCACCGCAGCCTCCACCAAGGCTGGCACTAGGCACAGGGTTGGCATGGGCATGGTTGTGGTTGTATTGTGCCTCACTGCCACCGTTCTGGAGTGTTTGTACGTTGTTCAGATGCTTGTCCGACTGCATGTGGATGCTAAGGTTGCCTTTGGTGGTGGTTGAGTAGTTGCATACCTAGAGAGGAAGAATTAATACAGTGATGCATGATATACACTATATGCATTTATAACAAGACTAGCTGATATCTAATAATTTATTGAGTATTAAATTTCAGACTTTCTTTAGTCATTCTTCTGAGATAATTACCTTAACCTTTATAGTTGTGATAGGTGTTGTTGAATAAAAAGAGAAAGACAAACACATTTAACTCTCTCTTTCCTCCCTACTGACACTGAATTTTCAAACAAGTAAACATGTCCTGTTATAGCGATTGCCATAACTTATCACATTGTGCCAAAACTGGCTTCAAAAGCGAATTAATTCATCTATATTGCAAAGATTATGATAAACTTTTTCTGTTACAATATGTCTGCCCAAAACCCAGCAATTACAAACCCAAATAAAAATAATAAGGAAAACAAGGATAGTTTCTTAATTTAAAAACATCAGAAAGATAAAAAAGACAGAGAAAACAGAAATCCATAGAGATGAAAAATTTGATGGACAGACCTCGCAGCGGAAAGGCTTGTATCCACAGGTATAGCTTTCGCCTCTGGCTAAACGAGGATGAGGCTGTCCTGTGCGGCAGTACACACATGATCCACCAGACTCTGGATGTTTCTCTTTCATGTGGGCATCCAATGTCTGCTGGTACTTGTAGTGCCAGTTACACTTGGGACACTTCAGCGTCTTGCAGGAGTTACGTGAATGCATCATCGTCATATGCCCTCCCAGAGATCGTGAAGATCCCAAGACCGTGTCACACTTGGGGCACTCCACACCACTACCTGGAGACCCTTCACCTGGACCAGGGGTACCAGGTGTCCCTGGAGTTCCAGGCGTACTTGGATTTCCTGCGTGTTGATGCAGAGGCCCAGGACTCTCATCATCTCTGCGCAACATCATCATGTCAAGGGGGTGGGAGGATGGTGACGACCCGTCCCGTCCTACCAGGGCTTCACTGGTTGAGTCGTTGCTGCTCTCCCGCTCTCTGGCAGCTGCCAGGGCAGTGGACAGGCGGCTCTTCTCCATCTCCAGCTTCTCACAGACAGGCAGGGATGAAGAGGAGGTGGATGCAGGGCCCTTGCTGTCATTGTTAAACTTTAGCACACTGTTGGAAAGGGGGGAAATACTTTGGTTTAAGAGAGGGAAATCTTTGCTACTGGTGCTGTCGGCCCGTTGGCCTGTTATCGCCATGGTCATGGCCTGTTCCTCCTCCTCATCTGCCTCCATTTCTACTCCACCACCATTGGAGTAAGCATCGTCATCCTGCTCTGGACTTTCTCCTCCCACTGCACGGGGCTCCCGCTTGATGGGCGAGTACTGGCTCAGGTCTGGCCCATTGGGTTGCAAAGTGCATGTGTCCCTAACGTGGCCCTTGCAGTCACTATCAGAGTTCCGACCTTCCAGGTTGCCACCAGTGGCAGCAGCAGCAGAACTCCCGCTGGGGGTTCTGTGGGCACCAGCCCCTCCCCCGAGGTTTGGGTTGGTCTCAGCCTTTGGCATGGTTTGGGTTCTGGGGGTTTGGTCATTAGAGGAGCTGCTGGCACTGCCCTTCAGGAAGGCAAAACCTGCCTGAAGGGAATCGGCATTCTCCCCACTACTGTGGAAAGCATTCCACAAGCCACGGAGCCCTGTGTCTGGCCCTAGGAAGTTGGCAGGTGTGGGAAAGTGGGGTAGCCCAGAGTTGGGGGGGTTTTTTGGTTCCAGAAAGCTTATAAGAGGTTCTTTGTCCTTGCCGATGCCCTGGATGATGGCGGAGACATGCTTGTTGCTCAGCAGCTTCTGCTCCTGATCATTCAGGGTCATACGGTGGTCATGGACAGCATGTGTCACGAAGGAACGGCTGTAGCCAAAAGACAGCTTGCACAGGAAACACATCAGCACAGGCTTCCGCCGCCCATCGGCCACACAGCCCTCGAACTTGGACAAGTCCACATTGTTGGGGACATCTTTGGACACACAGGAGTTTTTGGCTGCACCATCCGCCGTCAGATAGTCTTTGTCATTCTTGTGGCGGAGGTCATAGACACGGAAACTGTGCAACACGGGACCAGCGCCCGTCAGCCCTCCAACTGAGGTATTTGGGAAGGAGGGGTGTTCGGCCGCTAGGGATTTATTCCCCAGGGATGAGGCGATGTGGAAGGTGTTGATGATCTGGGGGTAGAAGGACATGGGTGCAGCGGGCTGCTCCAACCGCTCCCCCCCTGGGCTCAGGCCACTCTGGCCACTGCTGACCTGGGCATTGGGGAAGGGCTGGGGGGACAGCAGGCCCCTGAATTGGAGAGACCCAGGGAGCCCCCCCTGGTTGCCACGCTGCTCTTTGGAGTCCTCCAGGATGAAGGCAGAGCCATCGGGCTGGTAGATGATCTCGCTGCACAGATTCTCCACATCACTATCATCTTCCATCTCCATCTCGCTGTTCATTTCCCCCACTTCTGCAGCACCTACCTCATGCTCTCCTTCATCTTCACTCTCCTCCCCTACCATCCCTTCAATATCCTCACCCTCCTCGTGACCTCCAGTGGTAGGCAGGCGGGCGTTGGGGCAGTGGTGCTCCATGTATTTTTGTAAACTGGAGAAGGAACTAGAACATTCGTTGCAGGGGATCTCCTTTGCCGGCGCCACGGGAGATGTGGCAGGGGCAGAACAGTCCGAACCCAAAACTGCTCCTCCTCCTACTCCTGGTAAAGTCCCGGTAACACTCCCTTTGTTACCGGTAGTAAAGCTTTCTCTCCGACTCTGTTCAGTTACAGGGTCGGTGGTTGCACTGACAGTGGTAGGGGTAGCAGTGGACCTCAACGGGCTCACAGCGGGCTCTCCGAGGCCATTCTCCGGCTCTCCAATGGCAGCAGGTGACGACTGGTTGTTGTTGGCGTTGCTGCTGTTGGTGACACTGGTCTCCATGGCAATGACGGAGTTGTCCTCAGCAACAGTGTCCAGCCTCTGGCCACCATGTTCCTGCTGCCGTGATGACACCATAGGGGGAGAGTCACAAGTTGCCATGACGACCACTACATAGGGATCTCATCTCATCCAGCCTAACAGGGACCTGAGTTAGAACAGAAAAAAAGGATAAGAAGGAGATTTAGTAAATGGCATTTAAGAGCAGATAATGTTGGCTAATAATAAACCACAGTTAACTTTATTCTAATCAATTCAGACTTGCTTTTACCCCACATTCAATCCTAGTACTAAGTGAGTTGTTGTAAGCCTCATTTGGATGGGATTGATTGCTATGGGAGAGATTTTAATATTGCACATGCTGATCAGCAACAAAAAAACATGACAATTATCTATCTCTGTATTGTCTATCATGTACCAGAAATGAGAACAGCGTTAAGTAGCAAGCACCATGACAACTTTTGAAAACTGGAGAAATCCAATATTAACTGCTCCCGCTTGCATCTTTGTCTTATAACTGGCAGACTGAGATTGCTTGGCACAACCACAAAAAAAACTCATCCTTGAACAAAAGTTTTGTCTCTTACTGGCCCCAGGGACCAGAGCTTGGAAACAGGGGAAATTAGGTATAAATGAATGAAGCAGCTACCATGGCAGCCGGCAGTAGCAAAGTTTATAGGAATAACCCAATTGTCTAGTAAACAGACTCTTTGATCGACATACCACTGTGCAACATTGGAAGCAGGAAGCAGTTCCACCTCAGTTGTGTCTTGTGTGTCCTAATGCTATGTTAAAATATGTCAGGCAAGTACCAGCTAGCTTTGCATTCTGTCAAAAATGCAGTTGTGGACAAAATAACTAACAATCAAGTTTATAAAATAACTTGAAAAAAAGTTAGTTACTTCCTTTGAGACAAAAAGGGGAACATAGTCTTGAATCATTGGTTAAATCAGTCCTGGCATGTTCTTACCAGTCAGGAGTTGCTAAATAGGCAGCACCTATTAACCTATTAATGCCTTGAAGGTATGACACTGTGTGGACAAGGAACGTTTGAAACTGTATGCTGTCATGCTGCTAAGTGTGTGACTGTACTTTAACATGAGGAAAAGTAGAACACTGCCTGTTGGCAAAATTTCTAGATGAGGGTGCAGATGCAGGAATAAATCAGGAAATTGAATACTTTTTTAAAATTCATAATACTTCAAATGTCTTTTCATGCAGGAGCAATAAAGCAAAGAGAGAGAGAGAAAGAACAAGAGAACGAGCTTCCATGAGGAATGATGTTTGGAATACCAGTGAGATTTTATCAATCCTGGGCGGCTGCCCATCTTTCAACCCCTCACTACTTCAATCTCTTGGCTTTTCACAACAAGGCACAAATGCAAAGGCACACACAAACGCATGCACACAATGTAGGGGGAAAAAGCCTCCTAAGCCCACAAACACACACAACATGCCACAGTCATTTCATTTTGTTATAATAGGCATCATTTCTCATCACCTAAAGAGAAAACAACAAAGCCATAAGGGGAGAAAAAGAAAAACTAAACTAGACTAAAAGCTTGAGAACTAAAGCGTCATTGCTATTTAAAAGAAACTGCATTCTTGCTCAGCTAAATACAACAAATGAGAACTAGTTGTGCATGCCAGTGTTTTTCTACTTGATACAGTACCAGCGCCTTTCAGATGCTTGCGTGTAAATGAGCTGGCATTAAAAGAAAGCTTTAAAGAGCCATGTTAAACTTTAACCCAATCCACCTGCTGCTTAATTCTCCCTCTCTTTTTCTACACTCCCTCTCTCTCACAACAAAGCTACAAAGCAATTAGAGGATTAATCCGCAACAATCCAGGGCTAAACAAAACCAGTGGGAGGGACAGTAAAAGCGTGAGGAATGAAATCAAACATGCGTGTGAGTATGTTTGTGGGTGCATGTGTGTGCACGCGCTATAATCAGGTCTAATCTGACATATCCCAGAGATGATTCCATGGGGACTAGTGATAGATTAAAAGAGAAATTATGTTTTCTCTCTTTGTGTTTCACTCAGTTTCTGTCTCTCTATTTGTGAGATTAAAGAAAAATCCACAAGGAGCAGAAAATGAGTTTTAGTGCATATCTGTTCAGCATGGACGTGGCAAAAGGCAAGAGGTAGATGTATGACATGTACATGACAAAATCACTCCCTAAGCATAGGTATGTCCCGTTAGACTGCCAAAGGGTAAAGTATAGTTCTAGAGCTAACATTATTAATTTGTAAATGGAGTGCAAAAATGTCTGCCAAAGGTTTCTTTCACTTGAAAATGTGTATAGTACACATTGTACATTTCTGTGACCAATACCTATCTTTATTGTCCTGATGCAGTAAATGTAATTCAACTGTTACATCAAGAAGAAACAAACTACAATTTATCTGATGTTTTTTTAAAGTGATTTTTAGCCCAAGGCACAGATCCTGAAGATAACAACTATAGTTTTCTGCACACATGCACCCTTAAACACAAACACACATGTCTACATGTTAACTCACATTTGTAAATGCAAAGACATTAGCAGCAATTAGCTCCACATTCTAAATAAGCAAGGAGTGTCATGCCACAAAAATGCACGCTGAGCCTGTTTCACCACAAATTTATGTCTTCATTTTAGATATAGCTGCGCTGCCTGTATGACAGAAGAAGAAAACACAATGAATTTGGCAGTCAGGCAAAATTATATAAAATAAAGGCTTTACCACATCCACTTAAATTATAGCTCCTTCAGCTTTTTTACCATAAATCATCAATTACACTCACCTAGCACCAAAATAACATACTGGGCTTGTTCCTGGAGTCACACATATAAATATTTCATTTTTCCACCAGTGTCCCTCTTACCAAGGCTTGTGTTAAATGTGATTGAGGGTAAAGCTGTTCAGAAGCAGTGGGTTTGAGAGCTAATGCGACACATACGACAGGATTTACTACTTGTCAGTGGTGTCATTTCACTGCTTATTTCATTGGGGAGCAACCCCTTTGAATTGTAGCTCGGACATAAAACACTGCGGTTTATGAATTATGCATCTCCTAACACTTTAAGTATGGAATTATGTCTTATGGATAAGCCAATGTGTTAAGCACTCTGCACTGACATATCACCCCTAACGCTAACAGGTTAGCAGCTGTTTACATGTGTGCTGCCTGCCAACAATAACGTAACTGCCCATTATTTTGTTATCTCTGGTTCTTATTGAATCCATTAATTGTACACCAACAGAGCACTGACAAACAAAGTAACACTATGTGACAAATCATTTTTTTTCTTTTCTTAACTATTTGTGGAAAATATGCACACCACAGTGGAAAAGGGCTTGGAGAGTCAGATAAACACGATATACAATATATAAAGTGCAGTTACCATAAGCACATATTGCTTGTTTATTAGTAGTATGGAGGGATAACAATATAATATACAGTGTATATGAAAAGAGTTTCTGCAAGTACCCTGAACATAAGTGTCTCTTTGTAATTCACCCGCATGTAAGGACTCAAAAGTAGAGCTGTCTTCTGCTTACAGAGGACCGGATGCTAGATCTGAAGTAAAATGCTTAAGTCTTTGCTCTTAACTTAGCCCGTCCTCTCTTATGAAAGAGCAATGTGGTGCAATGCAGCCTGGTGTAGGCGTTTGAAGTCATCCTGATCCATTCAGCATGTGTTAATTTAGCATAGTTGGACAGAGAAGTAATGAGATGTCTGTTCTATCTATCAAATGAAAATATTTTCCTGTTCTACCTTTCTGAGTGGATCATGTTGGCCAAAGAAATCTTTGGACCTGTACAAATCAATATAATAACTTGTAATCAGCTCTATAAAAGACGATTACCTGACATTTTGTCTCAAGAATGAATAGATGGAAAAGTTATCTGCCTTGCTTCTTTTTGTTTTGCTCCATTCCCCAGGCTTTGCACCTTTCACAGCAGTAGTGCCCACTACTGCTTCTTTTAAGGCAGATCGTGTTACTGCTAGCTAAGAAACCTTTCTCGCTCTCTCCCCCACTGGCTTCCTTCGCTCTGCTAACCAACCAGACTACTTTCATTTGAGAGCAAGCGATAGATAGACAGATACATAGAGGGAGAGAGAAACTAACAATGAAGCCCAGGTTTTTCCACAGTGCAGAAACAGTTCCCCTTTTTTAACAGAAGAACAAAAGATATGGCCTGAGCTGCTCCTACCTCTGTTTTTTAATTAAGCATGTCCCCTTGCTTTCACGCGCATGCACACAGACACAGGCTCTCACACACGCACACCCACACACACACAAACACACACACACACACATACACTAAGGTAATTAAAGTGGCAGATCAGATCCAGTGAGAGGCAAATAATAGCCAAGGAATGCCTGGTTTGGACACTGCTAGTTCTGATGGGAGAAGGGGGCTAGGAGACTCCTTGGCCTATTGTTTTTCTCCCCCCTCCTCTTTCTCCCCTCTATCCCTCCATCTCCCTTTCAGTAGCTCCCTGAGAGACAGAGAGGCGGTCTAAAGAGGGGGATTTCTCCTTTTTTTCCCTTTAAAAAAAAAAAAAAAAAACTTTTCTCCTCTCTCTCTCTGACTTGGGTTATTCTTGTAGTGCTTCCGGTTTAGATAGAAGTCGGATCCTGTATGAGAGTGGACACATTCATCATCAGAGACTATAATTCAAATTCAAATGTGCTACACGAAAGCCACCACATGGGCCAAAACTGCATTTGTAGTAATATAAGCAGTTGTATTAAATGTGCTGATAGTACATGAAGTGTTACAACAACATGTCCACAGTGCAGAGCTGAGGTACTGAGCTCCTGGTGATGTCAGAGTCCCCTCCTGCTTTTGTCCTCCTGTCAGACTATCAAGCATTAGCCAGAGACGCAGCCTGTTAAATGCCAAACCTGTAATTGCAGTGTCGCCACAGTGTCGACTTTGTTTACATTGGGATCTGTTGGGTTCAAATTCTTCATCACTAACTGTCCGATATTTTAATGCACGGGCAGACAGTGCTGTTAATACTGCTGTGAATATTTATAAGATCTGTAAACACTGGAATTAGGCCGATCTGTGTTTTGGGATGTGGTCACTGGAGTTCTAAAATGGTTATTTTCCCTCTACTTGTCAAACTGTTTGGGAACATATGTGAGCACAGCCAATAACTGGTGAAATTAAATCTAGACTGAATCTTTGAGGTGACCCATCAAAGCTAGCAAAGTCAAACAACAAAGTCAGAAGACAGCGTGAGACTATGGCTATGTGTCCATTCCTTGAGGTCTCCTAGAAGGTCATCCCTCTCTCGGCATGTGGCCCCTCAGTTGAACACCAAATCTTCTATCAAAATGTCACCAAGCGTTAGCCAAAGACAAAGGCGAAGGGCACTGTGAAAGACCCTGCATCCATCTCCCACTGTCAGTGCCATGAATAGGCCTACTCTGGTCTAATTAGACCTGTTTATTTGTTGCCATGCAGAAACAGAGGGATGAAAAACGAAATGGATGAAGGAGGAGGGGAATTATCTCCTTCCTCACAATGCGAGAGGAGCTTCGGCTGCCATCAAAGAGCGCTGATGCATGCACGCACAAACACATATGCACACATGCACACAATCACAGAAGAGGGCCTAATGCTCTCTGTTTAAAGTCTTAAAAGAAAGGACAGAGGGAGAAAATTGCAAAAGGATGAGGGGGGGAGGGCTTTTGCGTGACCAAGTGTTTTTTGTCTTTTGTACTTCTTAACCTCACAAAGGGTTTTCATGCAGTCCTTGTTTGTTGCCTGGAGGTGTAATATTAGACGCTAGATGCAGTAGATCTCCCCAATGCGCCCCACACCCTTTTCTGTCCTGTCTCTCCTGTGAGCAAAGGCCTTCATTACCAAAAGACACCTTATCATTATTGCAAGGCGCGGCCCAGACACCTAAAGCAAGCGCCACTCCATTTAGCACAGGAATCTTGTTCGACAAATTACCTGCTCCGCAAAAAAGCCTTTTAGCAAATCAAAATCAAAATTACGCCTACATGAGCAATGATCTCAGATTGTAGAAGGAGGCAAAAGAATGGAGAGAACGGTTTATAGGAGTAGGGGGAACCAGGATAATGAGGAGAAATGTAGAGGACGGAAGTGGCCTTTTTTTTCAGAGTAGGTATGCAGGTTCTACCCCTCAGGTTGATGACAAGTAAATTGGTCTCATTGGTTGCTCAGGTAACATACACCCAACTGCCTTCAGGTCCTTACCTGATATTTCATTGTTAGATAAAGAAAAAAATATCCAGGTAACATTGGAAATAATCAGCAAGATGTGAGGTGAGAGTGTCATAGGAAAAAAAAACTTTATGTATGCAAAAACAAACTTGTTGACCAGGTCAGAACAAATAGTAAACCCAGGGGCTATGTTTGTCTTTTTTTCTCTCTCTCATGGCAACAAAAGAATCATATCACTCAAGCCACGGATGGGTCCTAAAATCTGATTTAGGATCAGATTACACCAGCCCCTATCCTAACTTCAATCAGGATGAGGTGAAAACATCTATCATGTCCTCCAGTCACTGCTTCGAGGCAACCACTGACTCTAGGATATCCTATTGAGTTTAGAGCCCAGCTAAATTTATTTCTGTTAAGTAGTTTTTCATTATGATACTGATAATGTGTATCCTAGGTCAGTGTCAGTGTTTATCTGCTGCTTGTACAGTTTCACAGAGACAACGTTGAATGGATTAAAGACAATTTTGACTGGATTTGACATTTTTACAAATGGACTTTGGGCTTACACAGTCCAATCTAAATATATGCAGAGGTCTCATGCGTTTGAAGAGGCAATATTTCAAACTAAACTCAAACTGAAACATGAAAATAAACAGTCAGACACTGCTGGGTCGCAGTCACCACTTACTGCCCTTGCTAAAGATTTTTCCAGCATCAAAGGCAAAGCCAATCTACATAGCTAATGCTTCCATTTTTTTAACTCCCCTTCCTCGAACTCAAAACAGCAAAGACCGAGAGGAGCGAAAAAAAAGTGGGGATTTTTCTTTTGCCGGCAATCTGGAAACACTCTCTAGTTAATTAGGGTTGATTGGAAATGAACCGCACAAACAAAGGGCAGCCTATGCCCTGACTATTATGACCGTGCACGCGTGCGTACACGTGCACAGGGGGGGTACTATAACCACCTTAGAAGCGCATGCTGGTAGAAACTCCACTCTCTAGACTCTTCCCCTCGCTCGCTTTATCCCCTCCACCTCCACCCCCCAGATTAAGGGAATGCACCGCCAAAGAATGTGTGACGACCTCCACTGCCACAGAGCAAAACTTCCAGCCCCCGACGCCACAAAAGGCAAGAAGGTAATTAAGTTTGAAAGAATAGAAGCACTGCCACAAACAATGCACCAGTGTCCATGGGGAGGGATTGGGGGGGGGGGAGTGTTGGTGTGTGTGTGTGTGTGTGTATATATATGTGTGTGTGTGTGTGTGTGTGTGTGTGTGTGTGGAAGGGGGGGGGGCAGAAAAAGCCATTAACATTCAGTGGCCGGGTGAGAGAGAGGAAGGAGGGCAAAGGGGAACTGAGGATGGCATTCTCTCTCTCCCTGTCTTTCTCCATCGCAGCACGACTTGTCTGTTCATTCTTTTTATTTATCTCTCTTCTTTTTATTTTCTCTCAATCGCCCTCACATCTGGTTTGCCCCCCCACCCCTTCCATCCCATCCCAAATCACCCCTCTCACTACACTGCAACAGCTCTCCAATGCTCTTTTTGGCCCCTTCACTGTTCCTTGTTGTTGCTCTCTATGTGAGGGGGGGCCCCCTACAGACAACACACAAACACACAGACAAATGCACTCATACACAATACTACATTTTTATTCCAACTCCAGTCCTTGATTATCTGTTTTGCAAGGCTAAGTTTGACACTTTGCATACGCTGAAGCTTGAGGACAGAACTAGCAAACAGTGACACAAACACACACACACACACGCACACAATATCCCTGTTGGTTACCACCTGAGAGTGCTAAGAGCTAACTAGATTACCACCCTACACACTCAAATTCACACACACACAACATACAAACACAAAACATACACAGGGAGCTTTCATCTTTTTTGCCACATCTCTCCAGCAAAGCAGTTTAACTCAATTAGTGAAGAATGTAATTTTATTTACAGACTCCCAAGTAACTCGTAACACACACATACACACACACCCAAAGACTCACACAGTATAAGCAAACTGTCCCTCTCCCACGTGGTTGGAGCTAAGAAAGAAGTATTCATTGCTCATGCATGTGTGTCAGTCTGTGTGTGTGTGTGTGTGTGTGTGTGTGTGTGTGTGTGTGTGTGTGTGTGTGTGTGTGTGTGTGTGAGTGTGTGAGTGTGTGTGCATGTGTGTTCGGACAGTGGAAAGATCATGAGACGCATTTACGTCAGATGAGTGAATCAGACAAACCACCGCTAATTTCGACGAGGGGTTCTTTTGAAGAGAGGAGGAGGGTGAGAATGAGAAGCTAAAAGTCAGGGAGAGGCAGACAAACAGTGACAACAATAGGTATGCAAGCAAGAGATGGCAAGGCAAAAGCAAAACTTTGCGTATGTGTTTGTGCACGTGTCTGCATCTACTGTCCATCTTTTTTTCCTACACAGTTGAGGGAGGCAAGTCACCAACTAATTGTGGTTTTGTGGCGTTATGTGTTTAGTAATCTGCCTCTCTTTGTCTCTGCATCTCACCAGAGACATGGATTAGTGCTAAAATGATGACTGCTTAATCCTTGATTTGCCTGTGCTAAATAAATATTAATCTAGCCTGCTCATCATGCTCTTGTAAGGTACAACATACACAATATGAAAGGGCTTAGATGTTACATAAATCACTGCCTTATCCTTTGGATGAGGCAAAAGCATGAGACCATACGAACACACATACACACACACACACACACCTTCCTCTTTGCAATAACATAGCAGGCAGAAGGGGGTGGCAGGGTGGGATTATTTGCCAAGTGAAATTAATAATCCTACTAAATACAAAGCCAGAAAAAAATCTGGTCTCTAAAATGCGTGTTTTCTGTTGGGGTGTGTAGATGCACACAATTATATAGCACCCCAGGAAAAAAATAACAAATATCACTCATTTGTGTTGATTCAGACCCCTCTCTTTCTCTCACTCTGCCTCTCAGCAGGTTTGTTTAGAAAAAATACTGCTGGGAACATGAAAAATGAAAGCTACCATTGCTGGACTCTCTCTCTCTCTCACACACACACACACTTAAATTGACATGGCCGTGGTAGTGCAGCGCAGAAGAGGTTAAGCAAACACTGTCCACGTCAGTCAAGGATAGCACACACTCACAGACAGACACAGAGAGCAGTCTCTGACGCAGGCATTTCACATCCACCTGGCAAATATAAACGACTGGTTATACTGTATCAACTACCATGAGCCTCAGATTCTCCGCTTATTTTAAGCTATGATAACTGCAACTATTGTGAAACAACTTATATGTGTAACTCTTCTTTAAAAAGACTATGGTTTGATATATTCTTAAATACTGGCCTCATTACAGACACCGCATTCTGAAATTAAAATCTTCAAGTATTTTTCCAGCAATGAAATCAGTTTTGCAAGAGCGGTAAGTTGTGCTGATATTTTGGAACCTATCATTAAGCCCTTCAAACTAATGTAGCAACTCCGGCTACTAGTTGCCTAACATTCATTCCTTCCTAGAAAATGGAGAAAAGAAATTCACAAATGTTGCCCTATTTGGGGAAAGATGTCTATCAGTATCAAGTGACCAAAAAAACATGCCAGCAATACAGCTAGTGACAGGATAGGACACATTAGTCAATGCATTGTACCACAGCAGTGTGGTTGCTGGCTTTCTCAAATGGTAGTTATGACTCTATTATGGTCTGAACAGGTAGGGACATCTTGTCTCTCCATTGTGTTAAAGTCAGCTGATTTATGTTTGCTTAACCTGTGCTTATCTGTCCAATTACACTGCCAAATACAAGAGAAGAGAACATCTGCTTTTACAGTTAACAGTTAGGATACAGAGACACCTTGCTAATTGTACAGACATTTTTCGGACATGGCGACCAAACCTTCTAGTTCTTTTCCAGGGGTAACAATAAAGTTTAAAGTTCAAACCCCCACTGTTTTCTAAAGACGGTACTCGGCGGGACCCTAGCCCTGTTATTATCTTCATAAACATAATCATAGGGCAGGTATCCTGACTGACGCCACAAGCTATGTGCCCCTCACTTAAACATCTCCCAAGCACTTCTCTGACACGCCACAAAAAGACCATTAATGTCTCGAGCATTTCAACAGGAAAAATGTGTGGGCCTTGTATAAGAAAAAGCACAGATGAACACACATTTAGGCTTACTGGTGTCCGGAGATGGGAGCAGGCATAAGGGATTTGTGGAAAAACACACAGAATACAAGTGCACACATACCTTTTGGCTTTCCAAGAGCTCGAATACTCGTGACAGGTCTAATTTCTGGACCCAGGGAATTACTAATTAACTTAAGCTTTTGGCTCTCTATTTAATTAGAGAGGTCTCCAAATGAACTTTAGACCAAAGCCATTTGCTTTTTAAACAAACCCCCTTTTTCTGACAGCTGTTGTGAGTTTGCCCTCTTCTCACAAAAACCACAAGGAAAGCACAGTTGTTATTTATGCCATCATAGGCTCTTTTTCTGGTTACCGTGGGAGGGAAGAAAGAGAATGGGGGATGAGCAGTGGAGTTGAAAAGTGTACATTTTAATTGGATTTCACTACAAACAAACAACTGTCAGATGTAATTAGCGTGGTTTTAGATTAGCACCACAATATTCCTTTATCAAATAAACACCATGTCACGCAAATCCAGGGCCAGCCCGCTGAGAGGGAACCGAGATGAAATGGACCCATTACCTTACTGTTCGCTGCAGGAAATAACTGCTATTAGATATAAGTGACACAATAACACATTAAAAATCGTAGATAAAAATGTAAGATAAAAAAATAAAAAATAAAAAACTTCTCACTGTGTACTTACTCTTAAATTATGAAATGAAGGTCTCTTTCTTGCAGATTTTCTATATTTTTTCTCTGTACGTGAGTGTATGTGTGTTGCATTGCCCTTAATGTGACAACCAGGGGACCGTGGAGGTCAATGACAAGGCAACTGAAGACCAGAGTCAGCAATATCCCTCTCTTTCTTTTTGCTCTCTCAAACACACACATGCTCTCACAGATCATGCTTACGGCAAAGCTAAGCCACAATTAAACAAATGTAGCACATATCTTTTTTTTAAAAAACATATATCCTGAAAAGGGTAAAACGATCACTCTAATACTTTTATTAGACTTACTTTTAATACAAAAAATTACATTACACATTCTTGTAACTTTTACAATATTACAAAAAGGTATGAAGAGTGCCTCAAGCCAAAAAGAACACCGGACCATCCATCACCACATCTTGACACTTGTTTAGGTATTGTGTTAAGGAAGAGGTCCATTCTTCAGCCATACTTTGCTTTTTTAACAATTCCTCCAAAGCCCTCCTATATCTGCTCATCTAAGCTGGGATGAAACACGGCAAAACTCCCCTCTTTATTTAGTCTAGGGGCAGAGAGCTGATACATCAGTGAAACCGCTGACAAAACCGGCCCTGTTAATACCTACAATTTCATATACAAGAACATTCCTGCGCCTGCTCTGCTCTTCTTCTTTACTGTGACAGAAAAAAGGAGTCTTATTTTTTTTTCTTTTTAAAAGCAAATAATTAAGGATTATTCCACGGCCGGTGCCAGGCCAGAAAAAAAGAGGCAGGATTTGAGAGGGATAGTGTTGGCTGGAGTCTCCTCAGGGGAGTTGTGGAGACACATGCTTGCTTGCCTGTATTAGATCAGACTGAGACCTACATTGGAAAAGGAATGATTCTGTTATTTTAATACTGTTCATATATCCCTGTAGTTACAAAATGGTCCAGAGAAATATTAATATTTAGTGTTGCCAGGTGGGTGGGCATTTTTCAAATCTTTTAAATTGTACATACGTTTTTTGGGGGGTTTTTTTCAGTCAAAGAATTTTGAGTTTTAATAATAATAATAATAATAACAATAATAATAATAATAACAGAATAATTGAGAAGGTCTCCATGCAACAAGGGCTTAATTCTTTGGTAAATTTGTCTCATCTCTCATTACACTGTTTGTTTAAGCCCACAAGTCATGCATAATTAATTAGCCACTTATTCCCTGACGAGCCCTGCCAATGGCCTTGATATCCACATGCTATTGCCTTCAGGAATACCGTATGCCAATCATGTCGCATATGAGACATACGTGCACACAGAGGAATGTGCAGATGCTGACAGCATATGAACCGAAGAGAAAATGCGGATGATTTGATACAGATATCCTTATTTTATCTATAAAGATTTTGTCTTTAATTTCCACGGATATACAGTATCACTCTCCCATTTTTCTCCATTTTTCCTCAAGGTCTATTAATGAGCATATGTCCTGTGACAGAGCTCTCTGCCTTTTCAATCCCCGCCTTTGTCTTTGGCCAACGAGGAAGAGAATGTATCATTTGTCATGAGATGTCTTGTGCTATTGTGGTGTATCTTTTCTCAAACCTGGAGAAACTTAGTCATTCGTCAACTTTTTTTTCCCTCTTCACTCAGAGCTTGTCTTTTTAACTTCTCTTTGGATGAAGTAGTTGTGCATATTTTTTTTCCCTGGTTTTTATTTTACCTTGCCAGCTTTTACGGCTATGAAAATACTTCTGAGAGCAATCGATAAAATGTGGCATATAACCTTTTGTACTGTGCATTATTTTGTTGGTAAGTACAAGAGGGACAAACCTTTCTAAAACAAAAGCCTGCTGAATGCTTTGTTGAATATGTAAGATGAGGACTTTGAGGCACTCACATGGACCTGAAGGGCTGAGCAAGTGTCCTTCATAGTGACTGCATCAAGGAGTATAGAGGACAAGCAATGTCACAGTCAGAACGGTAACTGCAGCTTCAAGTGTACACCGATGTACAGAAATAAAATGAGTATAATTACACATGTACAACAATAAAGGAAAAGTCTAGAAATATAAGTGAGGGAGAATTCAAATTGCCAATCACTGCTCTCCCCTCCCTACCTGACTGCCATGCCACCGAAAAAAAGAACATCCAGAGATGCAAATGAAAGACGAGACAGAAAGCAACAGAGAACATGAGACAGAGACACCAACAGAGATCCACAGAGAACGCAAATCAGTGAGACAATATGAGAGAAAGAGAGAGGCCTCATTTTTTCAACAGCCCATTTTATTTCACCTAAACCCGAGAATCTTAGCCACCCCCGGGGCCCACAGGACCTCAGATCAAACAGAAAGAGTCCTCGAACACACGGCCCCGATTGTTCTTTCCCCACCCTGCGAAATCCCCCCACTTCCACTTTGAAATGAAAAGAATAAACATATTATTCTAAATGAAATACTCAGACCAGTGTTTTTCCGTGGCTAATATCCTGTACGAGATGGCTGATGCAAAATAGGCAGGAGAGCCTGAGAACGGGACGGAGCACAGAGGGAAGAGAAAAATCCCCCTCTTTCTATTTTCCCTTAAGAGACTGATGAAGGCCTGGCGAGATGAGAGAGAGAGAGAGAAAGAGAGAGACAGACATAGAGACATGAGAGAGAGAGGGTAACGCAATCCTGACTGGCGCAGGACCAACAGCAACAAAAACATTTAGATAACCGCGCTCAATAATGAACGATTTCAATGAGGACAAAAATTACATTTCCTACAGATAACATGCCCCCTTCCCATAACAGGGCCAAAAGAGTCCCGAAACCACGTCATGCTCAACAGTGGTGCACTGGAGTATTATGTTAGGGGAGGGTTGTAGTAACTATATTAGTATCCTTTTACCCCGCCAGAGACAGTACTTTACTGGTTGTAAGAAGATAGAGTTGGCAGGGAGAAATACAGACGCTGTATGACAACTCGACTAGCTTCACTGGAAAAGCAACAAATCACTACTCAACTAACTCGGCCGGAGCTATAACACTACCGGTAGCACGGCTCAAACGATTACCGATCTGCAATACACACTACAAGGGCCACTCAAAATAACACTCCACATACACATAAGCAAGGATCGCTGCAGCGCACTTGATCCTCACAGGTGGTGCAGGTCACAGCGAGAACACCATCCCCACCTTTTCCCATCCACTAAGCACTCACTTCCTTTCATGCCAAAGTCTGTCAAGTTGTTGAGAGGGGAAGAGGCAAGAAAAGAGGAGATATAGCGTGGAAAGGAGGCAGAGAAAGAGAGAGGGAGTCTTTGTCCTCCTCCGCTCAGCTCCAGCACATTTCCTCCTCGGGTCTGGCCAGCATTAGCATATGAAAGGCGAGGGAAGGCGTGCAAAAGGTCAAAGAAAGAGGATCCTGCCCAATGAGAGACAACAAAAACAGGCCACACCGGCCTTTGTGGCGTTCATGTTCTCCACTACCCAACCTCACGCCCCTCCCTCGACCCTGGATCATTTCCATACGCCAGATGCAATAGCAATGATGACGGTTGATCATAAATTACTCACAAAGTCGAGTCGGGTCATATGGGAGTCACGGTGGCAATTTTAAGCTGCGTCACTACCCTTGTGCCCCCTCCTACCACTACCACCAGAGCTCACACACACTCAGGCATTCACATAAAATACACCTGCCTTGCAATTCGACTGTTCCCTCTACCCAGACGATATCCGACCAAATCCTTAGCAAACATCTCAATAAAGGAAAATGTAAGAACAGTGTAGTTTGATTTGATCCATGAAAGCCGCTCCCTTCCTTCCATGTAAATGCTACCTGAGCCACATCCATCCACTACATAATTGCACACTCCAGTGCTTTAGGGATGCAGTATATACATGGAAGCTTAAGGAGCCCGGAGTTTACCAGTCTCCACAGTTACTCTATTATCATACATATTGCCTCACATGACAGATTCCATCTGCTGGCATCCGAACAAACAGCCAAAAACACCAGCCTGGTGTTTCCGGGGTCCTCTCCAGCAAAACACAGTCCTCTGCCGGCAACAGCGGCCAGAGACAGAGGGACTGGAGGGGAGAGAGGGAGGGAGAGAGAGAAGAGGGGTAGAGCATTTCATCTCTCTTTCATCTCTGTCACCCAGTCAAGCGTTCAATGCCCCATTCAGCGCCTGCCCAGCATTATGCAAAATAATGCTAATCCCCTTTCCCGTGCTTTCACACTTGTATAAACCGCCGTTCCTGCCTCTGAAAAGCAATTATATCAGTTTACGTTCCTGTCAAAAAACAGGATTAGCATGCAAGTACTAGTAGCACCAACTAGGCCCAATCTCTATCCACCTTTGGCTAGCGGGAAGCACAGAAAATTAAATGTTTGTCCACCCTCCCCCTTAAAAAAGAAAGTCCTGCTGCTTGGTTGGGGGTAGCTATAAAGATGTGTTGTAATTAGATATTTGGATGGAATGAAAAGAAGGGCTGAAAGTTGCAAAGGCAGAACTCCTTGTCCCTGTTATTTAGGCCCAAGCTTTTCTTTGCCAGAATCTCAGTCTTGTACAATAATCAAAAACAAATTCAGCCGCTACACAGGGCCATAGCAGTCTCACAGTCCCAGTCTCGCTTCACAGACAGCAGTGTGTTATACATGTGACACACACAGACTGACACACACACGACACACAACTGAACTGTTGTCGTCCCCTCCGACACATTGCCGCCACATGCGCACAACCTTGCCAATGCACGGGTGCACATGCAAACGCACACACTGAGCCGACAAGGAAAGATGGCAGAGTATTTTTGAATATGCAAATGCTCGTACAAGCGGAACGTGTGTAAATAGGAGTCATTGTGTGCTGGTTTAATCTGGACAGTCGGGCCTCTCTCTCTGCCCCGCTCATGTTTTTTGGGGGGGGAGAAGGATGTACTCCCATCCCGACTGATGACACATCAGGGGACATTAGTCAGCACAATTAGCCAGGTCGTCATGGCGACTAATGAAATTTGGCAAAGCGGCCAGCCAGAGACTTAAATGAGCTAGCTGGTTATGTGCTAGCACAGGGGGCTGGCTGGCTGGCTGGCTGGCTGGCTGGTTGCCTTACACACACCCATTATTCTCTTTTCTGCCGTGGTGGTACAATGGAGTCACTTGTATCTCAGCCGATACCCACCGGCGGTACAAGCTCTCCGCCTGACAATTTGCATATGTTAATATAATTAAGTGCTAATTACACTAAAACTCGCATATTCACAAGCACCCTCCCCAGGAGCTACGGAGGGGCTTGATCTCGTTCCAAGTCTTTAACCCTCCTCCGCCTCTCGCTCAGTGTGTGTGATAGAGAGAAAGTGTGTGTTAGCGGTGGTGCCCCAGGGCTGACAAAGGAAGCCCCCCTCTCTGAGACATAATGCTGAGCTGCTGCGGACTTCTTAGCTTCTCCCCCTACAGGCCTCGCGGAGCAGGAGACCCTGACATTACTACTGCAGACCGTCACCCCTCTCACACACACATACATAGCACACACACACACACACACACACACACACACACTACATAACCCAAAGAATATCACACCTTGATCTATCTAAAATATTCAGCTGTTGGATAGCTTTTAACATCAAAAACTACATGCTTTGAACAGTTGCATAATACATGTTGCATAAAACACTATGAAAAAGTGTGAAAGAGAGACTGTGAAAAAGGCAACTTGGCCCACCAGAGTCAAATACGATTGGTTAAAAACACTGCTTGTGTGTACATGTCTTTGGCTGAATTGTAACTACAACTTCTCTTCTCTTCTTAAAGATTTCATTTTTTACTTTGTGAATTCAACCAATCATCTTTCACGTCAGGAGAAAGCTGGCTACGTTCAGTGTTGAATCTCCTCAGAGCTGGTGACCAGAATGATCAC
Source organism: Dicentrarchus labrax (assembly GCF_905237075.1). Classification (NCBI taxonomy): domain Eukaryota; kingdom Metazoa; phylum Chordata; class Actinopteri; family Moronidae; genus Dicentrarchus; species Dicentrarchus labrax. Next base: position 10,483,323 of record NW_026136709.1, on the reverse strand, counting down.
AGTTATTTGAGCCATAGATAAGAGACAAAAAATCTACATGATTCCCCCCAGTGAGTATGCGTGTATGGATGTGAGAGTGTGTGTAGGCCTGCCGTTTTGATAATGGAGGACAGGCGGTTGTGCTTTTCACATCGTAATGGCCGTGAATCAGGGAGGAAGCCAAGCGGTCGTGCTACAATTAGAGCTCTTTTGTGCCTCTTCCTCTGTCTCTTTCTCCTCTCTTTTCGTGTTTTCACTCGCTGACACTCTCCCTATCAAGGGTATGTTAAAACAGTCTACTCTGCTCTGCTGCAAAGGCTGAATGGGGGGGGGGGATTGGGGTCTGAGTGGAGGGGGAAATTCACACTGTGCTGCTGCTGGACACGCACGTACACACGCACCAGATGGTACAGGAAGGAGGATTAAATAAACACACATGCACAGACACACACCTATCGGCAGACAGACGCCTCTGTGTGCACTGTCCCTTAATGAATGTCTATGGGGAGTCAAAGGGTCCAAGCTCATTTAGTTGACTCTCAATGAGATGCAGCATTATGACTATGGTAATACGCTCCTCCCTTCCCCAATAATCATACACAGGTCATTGTGTCAGAGTGATTCATTTTCTATCACACACATACGCCAGATGTTATTACGCAGGAGAGTAAATCTCTCCAATGGATGTCGATGTGCTTCTATGCAAAAAAGGCGAAAAGTGGAGGAGAAAGAGAAGAGGAAAAAAATATATTGTTATAGCAGTCCGGCGTGTAGTAAGCTATACTGTTCGCTGAAGCATGACGGCTGGTAATGCAGGTTTGGATATAGCTCTGTGCGTGTGTGTGTCTTTGAGAGAAGAGGGGGGGGAGCTCCCCTTCACTAATACCTGCTACTCGGATTACCACAGCGTCTTAAGTATTCAACCGGACTCATATTTTCCCTTTCTGCCTTTTTAGCCAAATTGGCTGTCTTTACACTGTAAAGCAGCGATATAGCCCTCCTTACTAAGGGCCTTTGGGGGATCCACGAAGAAGAACATTAAAATGCAGCGATAGCCTTGTTGCAAAGCTCCTCTCTATTTCTTTTTCTCTCCCTCTCTCTTTCTGCAGCAAAGGCTTCTAAATCATCCAGCCTCCTCTATTAGACGGGAGACTTATTGAGGTAGAAACCATAAAAAATGAAGAAGGGAAATTTAATCCCTGAAATATTGATTTGCACATTAATATCAGATAGGCAGAGGGCAATCTAGCCGGGTGGAAATGACACATTGTCGACCCCTAGGAGAGGCCCGAGCCAATCTTCTAGCTGCATGTGTCTTGGGCCCAGGAGTTATAGGACAGACTCAGCCCCTGTCTCTCGCTCCCTCTCCCATCCTCTCCTCCTCCCAGGACCCTCTCATCCCTCTCGCCCCCCACACCCCCCACCCCGCCTCTCCCCCTCCATCCGCACCCTTAATGAAGGCTGCAATGCTGAAAATGCATTAGCTTTTAATAATCAAGAAGCATTTTCAAGCCAACAGCTATTGTCCTCGCAGGGCTGTCTGCCCATCTCTCACACTATATGTTTTTTTTATCCCTACCCTCTACTGCTAAGGGTAAAATGAGCGTTACAAGCTGCTTAACTAACATGCAGAGATATACACACCCAGCCTTTGATAGCACTAAGACACCCCGCACACAGAAAAACAAAAACAAGGGGCCTTGGCTTCTGTAAACATAAACCTCAAAAATGTTCTCATTTGCAAGACAAGAAAAATAGCATAGAGATTCTGTTATTATAGAGTGAGACAATACCATCATTAACTGATGAAATTCACTGCAATTAGACAGGATCATCTCCCCTCATAATTTCACTTTTGGGATTTTTTTATTATTAGGCCTAAGCCGTATTTGTGTGATGAAATGTTTGATTTTATGCAGATGCAATTAAATCGTCTGACTAGAGAGATGATACATCCTGACAAAAAAAACATCACTCTTCAGAGTTTATCAATCTAGAAAATTGATCTTATTTAAGTTAATTTTTAGTTGATGCAAAAACAGGAATATTTGTTATTGAATTTAGTTTTAAATTTTAAATATCAGCCTATGTCTTCACATATAGTAATAATAATAAAAATGATAGTAATAAAAGCAATAATAATAATAATCAAATTGATTAATTCGTATTATTAAAGCAGTGATAACGGTCCTTATTTGCTGTTTGAGTTTAAACAGAAAATCCCGTATTTTGATTAAAAAGTAGGCTTACACTCTGTATCTAAAAACCTCTACGCATTCAATAATCCAAACAAAATTTAAAAGTAGAACACATTTGGAAAAATGCTTTAAAAACATCTATTTTCCGGTATAAATACGCTCTGAGATCCATATGAAAAAGCCAGAAAAGCCGCGTATAAATAGAGACAGTCCTGTAAAAAGGTCGCCTACCCTATACACCGCTGGAGCGTATACAGTCTCTCCACGCATACACACTCACTCACACACACACACACACTCCACCGCTACATACCCGGGTTGGAGACTGACTGGCCCCTTGGCCCTGATGTTTTGTTTTTTTTTCCTCCCGTGCGATCGATGTCCCCCTGTCACTGTCGCGTCCCAATCCGAGCCAAGTCTATCTACCTCAAAAAAAAAAAAAAAAACAGCCATCAGGGCGCAAAAATACCTGAGAACCCCTGCCTCTGCGCTCTGTCTCCTCCAAATTAATACACAACAACACTAATCGACAACTTAAAGAAGATGTTGCAACCCGCATCTCTGGGAATTAAGAGAGTGGGCATTTATATAAGGAAATTATAAACCCACCGACGCGGATGGGGACCGATGGTGGAAATGGAACTTAAAGACTGTGGATGGAAGGCGGAATTTAAAAATGTGTTAATCGACCAATATGTAACAATAGAGCACGCGTTTTTGGATACATTCCGGTCTTTTCAAAAGCCGGTGCTACAGAAAAACAAGGACAAACCCAGGAGTTGGCTGGCTCTAAAGGGACTCGCCGTGCTATCAGTAGCCCAACGATCGGTCTCCCTCCTGGGCGACGCAACCACCCACGCCTCGGTAAAGTGAGACTACTTTTAAAGCGCAGCAGGTAAACATGTATGGACTATGGTCGACAAATGCATGTTGCTTTTGTACTGATCATTGTAATAACCAGGTATTACTTCGACTATTTCAAAGATACACACTTAATGAACACGAAAGGGGATCGTGTCGGGAGACTGATCGTGTCACTTCGGCCGTGAATGCCTGGAAGGTGCATGAAACCCGATGTGTTAAAAAAAACTGGCTTTGAGCGCTGCGTTGCATCCAAATTACCTCTTCAAATGAAATATCTGATGGTTGGTGACTGGAATAAGGAGTCGGGAAGTGGGAGAAAACATCAAACCGGACCCCTCGACTAGAAACAAGCTCAAAGCGGACATGTCCGAGGGATCGGACTCCTGGAAAGGCAACACCATATCCGCACTGCAAAGCCACACACGGGGAGAAACGCTCGGCTCGCCTCGTTTATATGTAACGTGGAGTATTCAGTGCATGTGTCCACCACCCAATCTCAGTAACAATCGTATAAACTCTGCAAAAGGCAGGTCTGGACGTGATATCCCACTGTAATACCACGGACACATGCGTAAGAACGCCTCCGACCCTGTCAGTCGCTCGTTTTATTGTAGCCAAAGCGCCGGAGTTGCACTAACATCACGATATCCGCCTTTATTCTGGACTAAAAACACCCAGCACCTGTTATCCAAGCAGCCCCGGTGTCAAAGATCCACCAGCGAGATAGATAATCGATACCCGACCCCTAAATTTAACACACACCCCAAACTACTCAATAAAAGTTAAAGGGAGAGGTGGAAAGGAAAAAACTTACTTTCTTCCCCCTCCAAAGCCGTCACCTCCGCTTCTCTCTGTGCTCTTGGGTTTAGAAAACAGTCACATCCAGCGGCTCGCGTAATTGGACAATCAAAACGTGGAAAAACAGGGAAAATTACAATAATCCTCCAACTTTATATTGGGAAAAGGGGGTAAAACCACAAATGTCAAGAGTTTAGAGAGCTATCCCTTATTTTGGTTCCGGTGGCGGTGAAACGACGTGTCGACGGGCTGCCTCGCAGTTTCTCTTGTGGACGGGGGTCGGGAAACGGAGGAAAGGAAATGAAAATCCGATATGTCTTTATTCTGCTAATTATTATCGTTTTAGCCCTGTTTAAAAAAATGGCTGATTAAGTTGAGTGCGCATGTCTTTGTGTGTCTATTTCCCGATATGCACTCTGGGAATGGGTAGAGAGACAGAGAGAGAGAGAGAGAGGGCGAATGAGAGAGAGAGAGAGAGAGAGAGAGAGAGAGAGAGAGAGAGAGAGAGAGAGAGAGAGAGGGAGGGAGCAAAAGAGAGACGGAGAGGGAGGGAGAGAGAGGAGAGAAGTGTAATTAGTGAGTTGATCAACAGTCTCCACATTGCAAATGACGCGCACACGGAGCCCTGGCGGCCGCATAGGTCTATGCGCGCAGAAAAATCCTTTTGTATGGTTTCTCTCTAAGGGCCAAATCACATGTAGAACAATGGACAACCGCTTCCTGCACCAAACAGGCAGGACTAAGAATTACTCACAAGTACTTAGAAGTCATCTTTGTCTATAAAAAAAACAAGTTTTTGCAGATGAATATTTCTGTACTGAGGCACAAAATGCTCCAACACAGCTTTTCATTTATTTCTGACCGAACAAATATAAGATGGCAATTTTGTTCTGCCCATGATGCTCATTTCTGTATTTCATCAGCTTGTTTTGATTGATTGTGGCACTACAGGTGAATTTCTTTTTTCTAAGATGCACAGGATGAACAGTCTTTGCGGATTCCGGGAGATGCTGTGATATAAAAAAAAAAACGTGTGTGAATTTATATGAGGTTTGTATGAGGTATATGAGGAACAATATATGAAAATGAATGAAAGGGTTTTGTGAATGACACTTTTTTTTGTTTGTCATGTAATGTGCATAAAAAAACAGGAATAAAGACACACCTGAGAGGGAGAATCTAAACCACACAACCGTCTTGTGCCGCGCATCAAACCGGCCTGCACATAGTGTAGAATACATTTTATAGGTAATCATTTACGTACAAAACCACAAAACTCTGTCACACACGTGAGTAATTTACACTTCACATGGATGCACAGTTTTGGCTTCTTATATCTTATTCTCTAATAATATACCCGTTTTTTTTCTTGGGGAGAAGAGGCTGTATCTGATCTGTTGCAAATATGGCTACAAATAAACATCCAAGTTTAAAAATCAAAGCCACGATGCATCACAGTAATCCACCACATGTTGGAAAGTCATCACTGCCCTTTCGGGACCGCTGAGGCCCCGTGTGGGTTCAATAGAGCCAAACTGCAAAATCCAATACAGGGTCACACAAAAATCCCCCTCTCTATTCAAAGCTCCATTCACTGGCGCTTATATTTAGTGTCCTTACAAAGTGCATCGGTCTGTTGGCCCTATATCCTTTCAATGCAAACCGTTTACTGTGTGTTTCCCCCCCGGTTTTCTTAATAGTGGCTTTTGGGCAAGAGGAAGACTTTACACAGTCTCAATCGGGGAGAAAATCAAGAGATCTTGTTCGCCTTCATGGAAAAAATCGAAGCTGGGGGTGAATTGAACTGCATGAGCCGGGGCTTGGGATGTGATGATAAGGCTGCTGCTGGCAAGTGAACTACTAGGTCTACTTTGCAGCCACATTGACTGGACTGCACCCATACCAACTGGATCCTTAAGAAGCCAAGAGATCCGAGCCCGACCCGACCCGAGGCTGTTTATTCTGGGTTTAGAGAGGTCTCTGACAAAGGGGGGTGGGTGGGTCGAGGTGAGGAACAGAGGCGTCACTTCTCACCCGGATCCAAGGCTCCTGCTGCTGCTGCTGCTGCCGCTACTGCTGCAGCTGCCTGCCTGTCCTCCAGGGGGGTTTTCTAGTCTGTCAGCCTTGGGAGGCGTCGCTCACAGACGGCTTGGAGAATCGAGTCTACCCGCTGCTGCAGCGGACGCGCAAAAAAGTCCACTGGGGCCGTGCGTCGAGCTTCCCAACGCTGTGTGGAAAGGACCTATTTCTCATTTACGACTTTATACACTTAAACGGAGGACTTTTGTAGACATTAACCACCGTGATTTTTCTTTTTTTATACGAGCATCTCCATTTCTGTAAAAGGATGTACTTATTATCCACTTTCTAGTGATTAAATTTGTGCGCGCTGTTGACATTTTCAGCGGAGTTGCATTTGATATTTTATTTGTTTTCCATGAGAAAAAGAGAAAGTACAAAGCGGATTTAGAGAAGCGATATGGGCTACCGCTTATCTTAACCTCCTGCATTTTGTAAATCCCCCCGGTCTCCACCCTCCCTCTCTCCCTGCAGACGATGCTCTTTCTCCGCAGGACCGCTCGACAATAGAACGCGTTAACTAATATTTCGCCCCATTTCCATATCAGCAGCATCCTCAATTAATTATAGATTTTTATCAGTAAACTCCGGTCTAGTGGATGTGTGTGTGTTCCTGCTTGTGTGTGTGTGTGTGTGTGTGTGTGTGTGTCTGTGTGTGCGTGTGCGCGCGAGTGTGCCAGTATTTGTGTGCTCTAAAGCAAATACGTTACTAAGAAATGTCTTTGTGGCATCCCCAGAAACACAGAGCAGGATGCCTGAAATTAAACTCTTTTAATTGTAGTGTAATTATCCAACATTAAAGGCACTGTTTTTGTTTTATTTTATAATGCATCTACTGACGTATGAAGCATTGGACACTGAGTGATCTTCAGTAGATCAATAACTTTGAATCGTCCGGAGATATTAAAGGATTGACACACTGGGTGATGCCATGGGATAGAACCATTGTGGGTCCATCAACGCTGTCTGAAGTCAAAGTGAAACCCTGGATTGAGGTTGTCTGTTATAATTCTTTTTAAAATAATTCTGTCTGTACTGTAGCTAGCCCAGATGTTCACTACAAACAGTCACCTGGTCAGTGTTTTCTGAATGTGCATACAGACTTCCACCTTGTTTGTCCTATGCGTCGGCGCCCTCATGGGGTTGCATGGCTGACCCCTCTGCCTCTTCAGGACACACACAAAAAACACACAAAAGCCCACAGCTCTGACCCGCAACCTGCCACAGTGACCCACTGGCCAACTCTCGTCCAGCAAACACACGCACAAACAAGCTTTACAAAGGCCCATAAAACAGACAATGTGAAGTTCAATGTAACTCTTTCAAGGCATGACAGCACTATAAGATGTTTCCACTCGCTCCAGAATAATTAAGCCAAAATAAAATGCACTTAAAAATCTCCCTTTCAAAATGTGTACAATAATTAAAACTGTATTTTGACCACAATAAAAGAAAAATCTGACACACAGAAATCCTCTAAATGTAAAAGTCACTTTCAAGTTGTCACCTGTGTTAAATTAAGCTGCCGAGCTGCACAAAATCAATTGATTGCAAATAAATCAAAAAGACATAATTATTTCTGTGATTTCAGCGAAATCAATGTCTAAGAAAAATGTTTCTTCAACTTGTTTGCTGACACAACTCTCCACAGAAGAAGTGAGCAAAAACAATTGACTCTTAAGCAATAAATGAAGAAAACGTAGTAAAAAAAACTGTGAAACAAAATGAAGTTTTTGCCTATATGCTCAACATAAACTCTCTCGACGTTTTCACACTCAGCCCTAAAGCCATCCAACAGCGGTCCATAAATATGCAATCGTTATAAAAACTTCAAATTTACCTCCTCTTACCTCTTTTAAATCCCCCAAAAAGCATAAAGTATAATAAGCCAGTGAGAGAGAAGATAAATAAAAATGTAGAATCTCGGTACCTTTGGTATAAAACATTCCGTTTTTCTTCTTTTCTGGCTTTCTCTTGCTCAGTAGCGATCCGATAATAGCATATGGAAAGTGTTTTCAAAATGCCCAGATTTGGCACATTGTCATTGAAAAGAGAGGAGCGCAGTGATGCGGTGCTACAACAGGGGAAATGAGTTGCGGATTGGACGCAGCCCGCCTCGGTGCGGACTTATCCCACTTTAATTTAATATTCCGCAATCACACACACTAGTGATGGCATATAATTCAAGGAGAAATTCAGAGGGAAGGAAATGCTTTTGTGTGTGTGTGTGTTTTTTTTACACCACTTTATTTGATTAAGGAGAGAGGCAGCACAATATTGTGTCTTTTTCACCCCGTTTCCCTTCTTCTGTGCCTTCCCCCACCCCGAGTCAGTTTTTTATATTTTTTTTATACATGAAACAATAGATATTTATTTGTTTGCATTTAGATCATTTATTTAAAAATCAACAACTCCGACTTCTTTGCGCATCGGTGTCACACTGGAATCATCCCTAACATAAAATCGAGACCCATAAACGCTTGTTTGTAAAACACTGAACCCAAAATCAATGTATTGGGACATTTCAATCGATTATATAAACGAAAATCCATACGCAACATGAGACCGGTATCAGCCCACTCTTCCGCTCCCTTTTAAAGAGAGAGAGACACAGAGGGAGAGAGAGAGAGAGGGGAAAAAAGCAGAGAAGAGAAAAAAGAAACAAAGACTGTCAATGCAGCCCTTTGCCTCAGTCACTTAGATCAGGGCTTCTCCAACATTTTCATGTCAAGGACCCCCAAATGGATACACCTTATGCCAAGGGTCCCCATTTAATTGGATTTTGTCCCTGGGACTCCCAATATGGGTTTTTGTTGTTGTTATTGATTTGGAATTGCATTGTAAACCTGCTGTAAGTGTGGCGCTAATGGTGATACAAGGGAAACCTTTGTCCAGACATATGTTCTCTAATTGGAATAATTTCATATTAATGAAATCACAGTGAAATTAAACAATTCTTCATTTTGCCGGGGGGTGGTGGGGGAGCCTGCGTGGCCTTTGCGGACCTTTGAGGATTCTTGAACCCCACTTTTGAGAACCGCTGACTTAGATGTCAAAGTGCTTCCAGATGCACAATGATAGTGGAAGTCCTGATGACAACAATTAGACAGAAAAATGCCCTAATCAAACGGGGCCACACGGGATTACGTTGCATTTCAAGGGTCAAGGGGAACCGTTTCAGCACCCCCAACCCACCCACCCCCGGTCTCCACACCAAATATCACATTTCAGCGTCACATAACCTACCTAAGCAACAATCAAGCACTTCAGACACTACAATCAGGTATGCAAATTCCCAGGGAAAAGCATGGGCATGATAGCCGGTGCGCCCTGTCAGATGAGCTATTGCATAAACTGTGCATTAATATGCAACATGATATGAAGGGGGCTAAGAAACAGGGGAATGGGGACAGGGGGGGGGGGAGTAAAATAAGGAGGTGCCAATCATGTAAAATTTACATGGGACCACAGCTGCTAGGGCTCTCGAGCAGGGGGAGAGGTGGGGTGGAATTGGAGTGGGTGGGTTGGGTTGGTGGGGGACTTGAGATTAGGATACAGGGGAAGGAGGATGGGGTGGAGGTGCAGGGTGGTGGGTCCGTGCAGCCGCTGGTGCCACTCTGTTTATTTGATAAGAGCAATCGATGGCCCCTGACTGTAAAGTCTTTACCCAGATGCAGGCGGGGCAAGGGGGGGGGCTGCCGTGATATTGCTCCCGAGGAAGAACAAGTGTTGTGGCAAGCGAGAAGGAGGAGTAGAAGAAGAACAGACACAAGAGAGGAGGAGAAGGATGACTTGGCAGACGTCGTCGCCCGCATTTCTGTCGCTCGCAGAGGAAATCAACACTATAACACACACACACACGCACACACACACACACACACACACACACACACACACACACACACACACACCCCGCTCCCCATGTGCATCTCTTTCACACAACACACCACCAACACCACTGCTGTTTCCATTCAGTCTCACCTCGCCCCGCTGCCCTCCTCCCACTTGGCCCTTTGGTCCTCCGATCTTTTTCATTGTTGATCCCTCTTTAATAGACACGCGTCCAGTGAGGGTCCTCCATATATGGACAGAGGAATAAAAAAAAGCCCCCCCCAAAACGGCCTCCTCGTGATGCCCGAGCACACAACACACATCTACCCGCCTCCAGCCCCGTTCAACGCCAAATTCTATTGATTATCTATCAGATCCACGCGCACTTATAGACCTGTAAAGCTGCAGTGGATGGGAACAGTAGCACCTGTATGCTCCCTATTAAAGAAAAAGGAGATTAATCGATGGCATCGAAAATGATGATCAAAATGACTCTCAATTGGTAATTTGAATATTTAAACTACTGCAGGAATAAACTATAAATACATCAATAATTCTGTATTGATCTAATATTATCTTATGCTATAATAAATTATGAAAATGCTAAATTGTAAATCAATAATAATAATAATAATAATAATAATAATAATAATAGTACACACTGTGTTAAAATAAATGAATAAAATGTAAGTCAAATTAAATTAGTCAAAATCTAATTTGAAATCTAACAGAAGGCCTGCTATTTAATGGCCTCATGAAAGTAAGACTGCTGTACTGTATGTTGTCACATGGCTTATTAGAGCGCTTTCTTCATGGCAACCCAGGAGCCTGAACATGTCAATTTAGTGGTCCGAGAGGTCCTCTCCAGGAGCCCCCACTCTCCCTCTCTCTCTCTTGGGGACTCTCATCCCTCCACCTTCCCACCCCCACCATCCATCCATCCATGACCCCCCATCCGCCTCTCTCCTTTCCTCTGACACTCAGTGGGCCATCCCAACACGGCAAATAACCCGGTCAGTACCGAGAAGTCAGTTCTATGGCAACAGATTGACATCTCGACATCCAGGGGAAAAAACGTCAGTGGCGTCTCATAGCCAGTGCTGGGCTTGTTACTCAAAAAGGCAATGTTACCCATGACCTAAAAGTAATGTTGCTGTAGTCCGCTACTCCCTGGCAGCAGGCCTCTATTTGTGACGCCATTGTTGGTAAATTATCTTCTTGTAGGTAAACGTTTTTCCGCAAAAGTTTGGCTATTTGAATAATTTCATCTTATTTCGATCCACATTTCGAACACATATTCCACTAAAAATAAGGCTATGGCTCATTTTTTGAATAATTTAACTCCACTGGTGAAACAGAAAATTAATGTCTCGTTGTTTTATTTAGTAATTTTCATATTTGGACAGAAAAAAAGAAGTATACGTGGATATTGATTCCCCCCACTCGTTGTTTGTGTTGCAGCACGTTACAAAGCAGAGAGTTACCACCCAACAGTGTTGTCAGCTGTGAGCTTGTACAGTCAGTCAGTCTCCTGCCAGGACGCCATCATCTATCAAGCCAACCAAGTCAACCGGAGGCGCAATGACCAATGCGTAAATGCGCACGGATTAGCGGATGCGGCTCAGACAAATTGGCAACGCTTGGAGGGAAAGAGAGGATAAAGAAAGAAAGAGAGGGAGAGAGAGAGAGAGAGAGAGAGAGAGAGAGAGGCGTCATTTTCTGAGGTGTGCAGTGACCCTGAAAGATGCTTGTTGGCTTCTTTACTGCATTAGAGGAGTCCTTATGAGGGCTCTTCAACCTCCTTTCCTAGTGACCATCATTAAACCGGATGACCGGAGTTCAAGCAGCCATTTCTGCAAGCAACTACCGTGCCGAAGTGTCATTGAGCAAAACACTTCCAGCTTCAGATGCCTGTTCTAAGGGTGAGTCTGACCTCTGACCTTACAGTGTTGGGGGCAAAAGACAGAACATTTTCCTTATGGAGATCAACATGGCTTAACAATATCATTTTTTATTACAGAAAAAAAAGTAATAATTTTAAAAAGCGGGTGGGACATCAGTTAATGAGTAAAAAGAATGTAATCTTTTTTCTTATCTTGGATATCCAAAAATAAATGAATTAATCTCAAATTTCCATTATTAACTGCTCATTAAGTTTTGTAAAAAAAAAAAAAAAAATTAATTAAATTATTAAAAATTAAACAGTGAAGTGAATATGTGGAAATGTGAGAGCTTTACACTTGATCATCATACATGTACATTTCATACTTGCAAATTTAGTAAAACCAAGATAGATAGATAGATAGATAGATAGATAGATAGATAGATAGATAGATAGATAGAAGAGAAAGTGATTACATTTTATTAATAATGCAAAAGTCAGTATTGTTTTTTATCGAATAAACCCCTTAACTTGAACTAATTTACAATCAAACAAGCAAGCAAACTGTGGATAACAGTGAAATGGTGCAAGCAACCCCCTCAACACACACACACACACACACACACACACACACACACACACACACACACACACACACACACACATACACAAACTCTGTTATGTTTTCAATTTGGGTTGAAATGTAGACATTTTCCCTTGGTTGCATAACTGCCATCCGTATCGCCCCTCCCTTCAATTAAATGCTATTTCTCCCAAACAAAATGTCAGAATCATTCCACACAGGGTAGTTCAACAGTGATTTGTTCTGAAAGCTATGTGTCTTTCTCTGAGATGGTGTGTGTGCATGTGTGTGTGTGTGTGTGTGTGTGTGTGTGTGTGTGTGTGTGTGTGTCTGTTTGTGTGTCCTGACCTCAATTCTAACTGGGTTCACAAAGGGACGGAAAAAGGTGCCTAAAAATACATTTAATTCACAATCAGCCCAACTGAGCTGAGAATGACAAATCCTTTTAGAACGTTCCACAGTGAGATGTGAGATTAGGAAATATAAACACACCCATATACATGCACACATGAAGTCGTGCAAACTACACACATGCATGGACACACAAAGGAGAAGGTAAAACACAATCAGCTGTGGAAATTCCAAAATGAATTCTGCTGCAAAATTATGTACTCGAAGACATGACTGGCCTGAAAACTACAAATACCAGGCACATTTTTACTTTATTGTTAAAATGAATAAATATTGAAAGAATTATTTAAAAGGACACTAAAATATTCTGTACAGTAACTTTTGTGCTCCACCAAAGGTAATAATGACTTCTTTATTTTAAAGACTTAAATGAATAATACAGGTAAATATTTTAAGAATATGTTAAATCTTTGTGTAGGTGTCCTGTAGCAGTTTAGTAGGAAAATGAAATTAAATCAAAATACCAGACAATCTTCATTGGTAATGAAAATATATATTGTGTAAAAAAGAAAAAAATAAGATTTTCATTTGAACACATGTCAATTTATTTAAAGCAATAACGTTGCTCTGTAGTCGTTCATTTTTTCCGTATATACACTAGCGCACAGACACTCTGCTCAAGTCCACCAGCTCAGAGAGATTCCAAGATGGCCGCGCACCTGTCATGGAGGTGGATTGTCCTGATTATGTATGGAGATCACCTCAAGGCCTCTGTAAGCTACGAAGAGCATGCACACCTCGAGTTGCTGGTTCAATGCTGGTCAAAAGCCCGTCGTTTTAAAACCGCTGACTGCCCCTTCGAAAGAAAGGATAAACCCTTGCAGTGTCTTCTTTCTCTCTCTCTCTCTCTCTCTCTCTCTCTCTGTCTCATGCTTCCTTTCTCTTTCTCTCTATTGCTCTCTCTCTCTCTCTCTCTCTCTCTCTCTCTCTCTCTCTCTCGCCCCCTCTCTCACATCAGAAGCGCTGAAATGCACCCCAGGGCCAAATCGCACAGAACAACCCCTCTGAGCCAGAGAAAAAAGCTGGAATCCGTTTGCCCTGATATTTCACCAGCACCAGCCAGGAGCGAGGGGAGAGGGAAAGACAGAGGGAGAGAGAAAGGGAGAGAGAGAGAGAGAGAGAGAGAGAGAGGGAGAGAGGGGAAAGAGACTGGGGCAGAGGAAAAAGGGATAGATGGGAAAACGGCAGACCAGGGCTGTATTTATTGGGGGTGTGAGTGCCGCGCTGTAGGCTGTGGGATGGTCGGGAGAGTGCAAGGTGTTGCTGTTAGGTGTGGTTGGGTTTACAGAAAGGGAAGAGCATGCATAGATAGGATGGTGGAGGGAAAAAAAAGAGGGAGAGATGGAAGGATTGGTCATGCGCAAGGTAAGAGAGAGGCTTTGTTTGATTGTATGTGGGAGGGGGGGGTGAGGGGGGAAGAGGGGATGGGAGGGAGGGGGCTGAAGCTGTCGTCTGTGGGGTTATTATTATTGCAGGCAATCTTTGTGTGTGTCTATGTGTGTCTGTGTGTGTGTGTGTGTGTGTGTGTGTGTGTGTGTGTGTGTGTGTGTGTGTGTGTGTGTGTGTGTGTGTGTGTGTGTGTGTGCGTGTTTGTGTCTAAGAGAGAGAAGGAGAGATGAGAAGATATGAGATTCAGCTGCAGGGTCATTATTTTTTTCTGACGCATGTCATGGGACTAAAACAAGGCTTAGAGTCACACACTTTCTGACATCACTCATTATGCAGGCTCATTTGCATACTTAACAAGAATTTGTGACAACAGGTACCAGCTGGCACATTGAATAGTGTGTTTTGGCCACCTATTGATCTATTGATTTGAGTGTGAGGACTGTACTCAAGTACAGTATGTGACATCCGGTGCAAATGTGGGCAAGTACACACACGCAAACACAAGCAGGCCTCGCTGATTAACATCTCTTCCACTATCTCAATAATAACTATAAGAAGAACAGACCACCTTAACAGCGTAGAGAGGACTGATAAGGAAAAAGGGCAGAAAATATAAAAGGATATAGGGTTTAAATGAAAGAGAGATTAGAGGAGCAGAGTGGGAAAGAGGAGCATTTTTTTTTGCCATTTCACCCAGTTTAATAGGAGGACAGTTAATGGGCCTTTTTTATCGGGCACAGGCATCAATCAAGAGGTGTCAGGCGGCTGCTGAATCTGGGCTGTGGTCCTCTTCACAGATGACTGATTAGCAAGCCAAAATCACCAGATCCATCTTCCGACGGTCACTTTTATTACAGTCATTTTTAAAGTGACAGCAACCTGCCTTGTCTCACAACACTGGCCACCGCATATATATTCTCATCTTCTCTCCCCCTCTCTCTTCCCCTCTCTGCATCTGTCTTCCACTCTCGTTCTGTCGCTGGGTATTTGGTCAGTCACTCTCCTGTTGTTTCTTTGCCCACCCACCCCCCCTTCCCTTTTCTCCTTCTTTTAACTACTTTTATCTGACTTTCTTTCAGTCTCACTCCAAACCCTCGTTTTCAACCCCCACCACCCCACCCCACCCCCTGTTGGTGCTACACGTAGTCTCTCACTCTGCTGGGCAGGTTGAGGGGAAGCAGGGTCAGGGAGGTGTGGAGAGAGACAGGGAAAAGAGGGGAGAGAGAAGAAAATAAGACCCCCTCCTCTTCCATTGTCTGAAGGGTGTGTGCTGAATCCCTATATCGTTCGCTCTCCGGAGATGGCGAGAAATTCGTTTTGCACAGTTCCCCCGCTGTCTTACATTGGAGGAGGAATTCTCCATTCCCAAGCACAAGATGAATGTAAATGAAACAGTTTCGGCATGGAGTGTGTTGGTCACAGCTGCATTTACATGGCTGCACTCTGAGAGACGGCATTTTAAGAAACAGACAGGGTGACATTAAAGTTGGAGGCCAGGGAGTGTTAAAATGTGTTTTTTGGGGCCAGGATGTAATAATATGTAGCTGGGAAAGGGGTGTCAGGAGACTGTCTTGGGGTAGAATTTTGTTTTGGAGCTTGTCAGTCAGATTTCTCATCCTTTCCTGCCTCAGTTTACTTACAGGCTGCGTTCAAAATAAATCACTGCATCAAATAATCATCGTGCAATCATTCAAAATGGCAGCTGAGCTATGTTTACCCAATGGTTTGCGTACATGTGTGTGTGTGTGAGTGCGTGTGTGAGTGAGTGTGTATGAGGCCAGACTCTAAAGAGCACTCCTGTGTCTTGGCAGGAGATATGCTAATCGCAACTGACATCAATCTGAAAAACATCAGCCGAAGTAACATGTGTCTAAGATTACATTTACAACCTTCTGAGCAAAGAGGGACAGCACACACACACACACACACACACACACACACACACACACACACACACACACACACACACACACACACACACACACACACACACACACACACACACACACACAAACACAGAGAAGGAAAAGTGGGTCAGGTAAAACAAGCAAACGTATTTCAGAGACAGCCTGCCATTTGCGATGTCCTCAAAAAACAACTGATTGAACAGCTTGTCGAAACATTAAGGCTCAAATTTGAAAGCTTTGGAGTCATCTTAAACACAGCAAGGATTATTCGATTAAACAAATGTGTCCTTTGTTTTTCACTGCCCACTTAAATACTGAAAGCTTTTAATACAGAGGGAAAAAAAAAAGCTATCAGGCCTACTCAGACGTTTAAAGTTAAGGTTATGAGTTGTTTTTGTAGATGGGGTGGAGGGAATATGTCTTTTTTTTTTTCAGACTGTGATATGCATTAGAAGACAACCTGGGTCACATTTTACAGTGGAGCACCTGAACATCAGAGCAGCTCAGGCGGGTGTAAAATATGTGTCCTGCTAAAACCCATTTGGATAGGACCCTTAGATGTGTGTGTGTTGTGGGGGCAGATAGACAGAGAGACATACGCACACAGGAAATCATAGTAATGGTGCTAGCAGCTGTGGCTTGCTAAGTGAACACATACGACTGTAGATATACTGGATCGGTCTTCCCCTAAGCTTGGGATCAGATCTCTCTGTGTGTGTGTGTGTGTGTGTGTGTGTGTGTGTGTGTGTGTGTGCAGAAAAGAGGCTTTCATGTCTCTGTATCTCTGCATTATAAAGTTTGAATTTCAACTTAAAACCACACACTCAAAACACACAGAACTCAGATTCATTTGTCTCAGCTGAAAAGCAACAACATTGAGGCAACAAACTTTGTCTGTGATTAGTGTCTTTTTCTGTCTTCCTCACACACACACACACACACACACACACACACACACACACACACTTTCAGTCTATCTGGAGGGCAGCGGGGCACTCAGGGGTCTGACAGTGAATTTGTCCTGAACATCCGCCAATAAAAGATCGCTGCAGTATTTTACGCTAGAAACGTTTGATGACAAGCAGTAACTAGCGTGAAATTCTCCCTAGATTAAATGTCCTAGGAGTTGTATTCCCATCCGGCAAAAACACACATCTGTGAGCACGTAAGACTGCACACACACACACACACACACACACACACACACACACACACACACACACACACACACACACACACACACACACACACACACACACACACAAGCTGTAAACCTCAGTCAGGGTATACCCCTCAGCAGGGGGAAGGCACAGGAAACAAATATAAATCCTGAGATGCACACACACACACATATGGACATACAGTACACTCATACACAGACAAAGTCCCATCCACACACACCGACAGGAGCAGACATACGTATACTACATAAATACATGCACACATCGGCAAAGAGAAACACTAACTTACTCACAGGCGTTCAGACTGGAGACACACCGGGGGGCAAATCATTGCAGGAGACTTGTAGCGCGTTTGGCTGATTACCAGTCGAGCAAATAGCAGAGAGAGCATGCTCACACTGCCACCTCCATCCTCCTACACATACACACACACACACACACACACACACCTGTTTCTTTGTTGGTTAGTCAATGCGCTGATTATTACAATCATTATAAGTTTTGCTTTTCTTCTCTTTTTTTTATATTTTGCTCTTTATTTTTGGCTTCGCTGGAGAAAGAATTACAGACATGAAATTACTCAGTTAGACAGGTGACACTGAAGTCAAGGGGGAGAAAAAATGGTGTTTATACAAAATGATTATTGGTGTGTTTTGATGAAAGACATTAATCCAATGTTAAATGAATACTTTAACTATTAAAGTAAAGACTATTAAATAGAGTAAAATTTGTGAAATTCCTCAGAATTCTATAGAAAACACTATACAGTATGATGCTCTGTTTGTTAGCGTTGTTGAGCTGAATGTGGTGACGGATGAGGATAGAAGTGCAGAAGGAAAGCTGTGACAGAGTGAGGGATAGGATGAGGGAAAGAGGAAGAAGAGCAAAGTGCTGTAGTTAACTTTTAGTGGATATATGGCATGGATTTCTGGGAGGTCTGTCAGTCTTGCTGACACTGTGGAGCTCTTCTGCATGTGTAGAGCCTCAGACTGTGCATGACCAGCCAGGCAATAGTCACATGATGACAGAGCCAGCAGAAGACTTCTGTAGGCTAGTTTTCGGAAGCCTTGCTAACCTGTCTGCTTGTGAAAAAAAAGCACACCAAAGTTCATGCTTTTACCTCTAACTAGTTATGAAAAATTATGATTCAAAAGATGCAAAACATTTGAAATATCAAACGATATTCAACGTTATGAGAGAAAAAAAATAACAAATTAACTTTTACTTAATTGGATTTGGAAAACCACATTTAGGCATCCCTTCAATAAAGGTTTCTGTACTTCAGTTAGGTTATCATTGAATTTCCCCTCACATTCCTTATTGTGTGGGTCTGTCTTCCAGCAAACACAACTCCGTTGTTGTGTTTGCCAACATTTTTTAAAATAAAAACTCATAAAAAACATTGTCCAACCCACACCAGTTTGGTTTATAAGATGTAAGAATATCTTGCTTGGTCAATAGGGGTCAGCTGGCAGTAAACATGGCAGCAGATTATTAGCTCACTAGTGGTAATGCTAGCTCGGCCATCACAGCCGATTGACAAGCAGAGTTGGCTCGGATTGAGGCCATGTGAAATGCATGAGCTACATTTGAAAATAATTAAATTTTGTAGGGTGAGAACCTAATCCCACAACCAAGTGTGGGATCTCTCTTTCTTTTCATTCCTTTACTCTCTGTCTTTGTTCTGTCTCTTAATCTTTTCATAACTTTGTATTTATTTACTTTCCCCCTCAGTTTCCCACTATTCTAGAATGTTTTAATAGACTTAGTATCATAGGACTACAAAACTGCCTTGCAAAACTAAGTATAATCAGTTTTATATTATTTTGCGTTTCACCTTTAGTAAATCTTAAATGCCTGACTTGATTTTCATATTTTAAACAACACGTTGCATACAGTTTGAATAGTTTTAAATTGTGAAAGTGGAAAAGAGCATTCATTTAGGCCATTTTGGAGCATAATCACATCAAGAAACAGAATGTACATCACGCTATATTTAATAAATGTCTGTTTGAAAATCCACCACATTGGGGCAATTTCGTATATACAGTACGTAATGCCTCCTGGTTCTTATGCAAGGTTTCCTGCTGTTCTCATGCAGGGAAAGTCAAGGCGGAGTATGAGGGGGTCAGGCAGAGGTAAGCCTAAATAAAGTCTCTAACTGGGCTGCTTTACAAGCCTTAGTTAAAGATATTGATTCAGTCATAAAAAAGCAACATTCTGCTTAGCGAAGAGAAAGTTGCAGTTTACAGCTTGTATGTTCATATCATCTCCTGGCATGTGTTTCCCTTACCGCAGTTATGTGCTATAATTACATTAGACTTATGACCTTTCAGAAGAGCGGGAAGGAGTAAAAAAAAAAAAAAAAAATCCTTGAACATCTTAATTCGATCCGTTTCAAACAAGAGAGGCCGATTTTGGGAGAGGAGGAGGAGGAGGCTGCACACATAACATATTACAAGGAGAGCGGTGCCAGCTAAAGCGGTGCCCTGTTTTTTATTTTCACTTCATATTCTTCAATGAAAGGTTCTTTTGTTGTCTACTGGCTGATTGACTTTAATGAAAAACATTCCATTGTACCAAACGTTGGTTTTACAAACTGAACTTTGTGTTCCTCTTACTTGTTTTCAAATTAGATTCAAAAAACGGACCCAGCGGTAGAGGCAGGGCCCCGGCCGTTTGGGATCACAACAAACATGACATGCACATGCACACATAAGCACGCCCAAGTCATTCATACATACTCACACACAATGCTTTAATCCCTTATCCTTTACACTCCAAACTGTGTTATCGGCTGTAAAGAGAATTCAAAAAGCATGACTATGACAGAGAAGGAGGAAAAGCAATATTTAGAGGAGGAAGGGGAGGGATGAGAGGACAGGATAACGGATTTTGTTCTAACTATGCAACAGTATTCAACTTGAGTGTTGAACACGGTTCAGTTTTAAGGCTGCAAGAATGTGTGTGTTTGCTTGCGTGCATGTGTGTGTGTGTGTGTGTGTGTGTCTGCGTAGCATCGACAAACTCAGCCCTTGATCTGTGAAGAGGAGGTGATGGTGTCTTAAGAGTTGGTTGTGCACAAATTGTGTAGATTTAACCACTGGAAGCAATCATGTAGTGTTTGTGTGTGTGTGTGTGTGTGTGGATAGAGCTACTGAAAGCAATTCCTCAGAATAACCGGTGAGTTAGACTACCTGCTGGCATGAGCTAAGCTGTAGATCGATAACAAGTGTTAGTGCGTGTGCGTCTGTATATGTGAAAGTGTTTGTCGTATGTTTATGTGTGTGCGTGGGTGGGTGGGTGTGGGTGTGGGTGTGCATATGTGTGTGCTGAGGCATCGTACAGTTACTGGAACACTTACAATATTTGGCTCCCTCAATGCAACATCAGGCTTTATGAAAGCAATCCATCTGAATCGCGGCAATAAATTTCCATCAGCCGACAATTTCTTAAGTGAAACTAACAAGTGTTTCTAAATTCTTTATAAAATTACACCTCAGCTAGAACAGATTAGATGTTAGAAACAACATTTAGGTCAATAATACAGTTTAAAAAACACATCGGATCAATACACACACAGCCGTGAAAACACACACACACACACACACACACACACACACACACACACACACACACACACACACACACACACACACACACACACACACACACACACACACACACACACACACACACACACACACACACACACACAGATTCAGTTGCCATGGTGTCTTTATGCTTTTTGCATGTTACATCGGTGACGTGTGTGTCATGTTCCTCAGGGGTGACACGTCCATTATGCTCTAACAACAGGGATAGCCGGCGTCAGAGGTGCGGTTCAACCTAAAACGGGCTCTGACAGCCTCGCTGGGCACTCGTCTGCTGCTGCTCCTGTATCACCAAGAATCGTTTCTAAAAAGATCTCAACATATGTTTGAATTTCAACAGCATAATTTCAATAGCTGCCATGGATGCAGTGTTCATGAAACATGCAGAAGGGCCTGGAAACCTTCAACCTATTGGCCTGTACTTTCAGCTGGTTGCTACCAAGCTTAGCCACAGGCAAATAAAATGCACAGTCATGTGATTTTATAGAATATATTATAAAGCGTATAGGCTGTGATCAGATAGGACAGCTGAGTGAGTGCTGGTAGCACAGCCAAGCTGATCCATCTCTGTTGGTTGGTCAGATCTGATAGGCGCTCAGACTAATCAATGCATCTGGAAGAGTGGTTGCATTTGCAGTGGTGGAGGATGAGTCGGACCAGAACAGATTATACATAAATGACTGCTGTATGTTATGAATCCAATTCCAGTACACTTTTTCTTTTTCTTTTTTTTTTCTTTATTTGATAATGCATCTGAAGATTGACAGGAAAGGGGGAGAGAGAAGCCAGAGCAGTAAGGACTCAGACTTGGTACGTGGGGTACCAGCTCTACCAGGTGAGCTACAGGGGCACCCCCAATACACATTTTTAATACATTTACACATTTCTCTATTGATTACATTTTATATTGTAAAGGAGCCAAAGCATACACCAAATAAGTTAAAAGAGCTGGGGTAGCTGTTAAAGATGCCCTTCCAAACACAGACAGCAAGAGGTCAAAGGGCGAAGAGAACATTACATACTGTAATTGCTATTGGTTCTAAGCTATGTCTAAGACACAAATATTTTTTAATGTTAGTCATTCAAGAATGCTGTGTCTAAAAAAACCTTCATCACTCAGTTTGAAGGAGATGCATCAAGAAATTGAAAACAACTGATGAAAAGATTCAAGGCATGTTCAAAAAAACATTTTAAATCCAGTGATAACTTGGGCAGCAATGCTTATGAGCATGGGAGGAAAACATGCCATCTACATTCAGAATTGTTTAAAAATACTATATTATGTGTTTACAGTTTCACATCCCATACCATGAAACAATTACTACACATTTTGATTGGTATGGCTTTACTTATTGTAAAAAAAACTGAAATTTTAACTTCAGTGAGATGTTGTGACATTTCTACAGTGCAACATAAAATGAACAGCCAAAATATGAAACAGATTAGAATATCTCTAACTTTATCCCCCTGACAGGTTGTTAGTATTCTGGTGAGCATGTCTCTCTCCGCAAAAAAAATAAAAAAATTTGATATGTCTGGCCTGACACTAAACATAATCACTCCCCGAAAACAAGGGGAAAGAGTTTTGAAGCCCTTTTTGATGTAGGCAGCAGCTTGGAGTCAGTAATGAGGATGTTGATTTTGTTCTGATTATAGAATTGCTGGTCTGTTTGTTGATATTGCTCAGCTGTGTCCCTCCCTCCCGCTGAGCAACATGGACACCAACTGCCAACATGTGAATTAAAATTACTTACCATCCAATTAGTCACACTCGGATCAGAAAATGTTCAGCACAACAAGAGATCAAATTCAGACTTCCTGGAATGAAACCTTGTGGTTGCTTATGAGGCAGGTCCATCTTGGGCTACGGAGATATAGCGTTAACAACAACATTAAAAGATGTAGTCATGCCACCATCTACTATGTCAATTATTGCCATAAAGGAATTGTTTAAAAAATTTGGATTTGTCAGAGGGCGGAAGACAGAAACTGATGGTGACATCTAAGATCTGTATATTTACGTTCAACCTTTCATCCATCATACCCAAACATACCCTTAGTAAGCTCTGCTCTTACCTATTGACAACTTTAGATAATCATACACATCAATTACTCCATTTACAATCTACAAAACTCAAAGGAAGCAAATACACCATCTTCGGTCTCCTGCACGCACTGTGGATTTCAAGATGCACTCAAAAAGCAGCAGAAACAACTCAAACGCCCTCAAACCCTCTTAGTAAAAATGCTAAAATCTGAGCACTCCCATTATACATAATTTAGGGGAATCTATATTCATAGAAGTGCGGGGCGTGTTGTGCTCAATGAGGTAAAACGCCCCTGTGTGGCTAATGGAATGGCCTGAGTTGCGTGATTGAGTGAAATGTGCTGGAAAGATTGGGAGGAATTTTAGTGCAGATAAATAAAGAGAAGATTCTGCTTTTTACTGGGCGTCAGCATTAATGCAGCATCTCCCCAGGTGATCAACACATTCAAATGTAGAGATGGAAAGATGGAGGGAGAAAGTGATGGCGGAGACAAAGAGAGGAATAGACAGAAAGACCAAGGACACTTTAAAAAATAGCATGCCTCGGTCTTACTCCACATGCACAAGGGCCATAGTATAGCATCTCATATATCATCATAATGTTACCATTGGAAGGTTCAAAGGAAGAAAAAAAAAGGGAGTGAAAAAATTGGTCTTCGCAAATTCAAAGTCAAAATAACCAAGGGACATTATGAAGCTTCTACAGTAGATGACTTGAGAAGGCCAGGCCTGTCACGAGCATTTTTTTCTCCTTTTTTCTTCTTCTTACCTTCCATAATTTTACGTCAAATGCGAACGGGCAGCCCTTTCTTTTCACCTCCCACTCTCCACATCCATTACCTTTGGAGAGATGCAAAGTGAACATTTCAATTGGATTGCAATGGCCAGTTAGCGCTGCTTTGATCCCCACTCTGCTCTTTGAGGGCTCCATTGTTCCTGATTTGCTGGCTTGATTTGCCTGCCTGTGGATAATGGCCAAGGAGCCACAGTCTGGGCTTCTCCCATCAACCCATTTCTCCCTATCATGGGTCTGAAGCTCAAAACATATATGAATTACTGTGATATACCCTTATGGTTTGGAGTCCTCATCCATGGCCATATTCTATGTGGACGGGGATGCACTGTGCAGTATGTATAGATACTGTCGTACTAGCTATATCTCAGTCTATAGTACAGCACTGACTCAGATATTCAATCCCAGTTTACACCAAACACACAGGTGTAAATTCCCCAGACACCCTGCACTGGTGCTTGAATGGAGGCCGGTAATACTAAGAAGTGGCAGTTACAATTTTGTCGGACCACATGGTCCTTCATCTCATCTATCAAACACTGACACGATAAATTGGTGCAGAGGTGACTTTAAGTGTGCAGCAGTTCCTTCTTTGGATTTTACATTTTGGGGGAGGCATGTCCTTTTGAGAGGGATATACATGTTGTTCAAAGAAGTGTAAAAACAAGAGTACACTAAGTTGATTTATGTATTAATAGGTAAGCCTAATAAGCTATAGCCTCCTCCTACACCTTGTCGATCAAGGTGTAATCTATTTTGACATTGTTTTGTGGTTGTGTAAGAACTTGGGTACATTTCTGTTTTCAGTTTATTATAAGAATATAATTAATTACCCCAAAAAAGTGTAGTATTTTATTAGATTCTACCAACACTAAAAAAAAAGTCTAATTAATTATCATGAGCTGAAATTATTCTCCACTTTACCTCTGTTGGAATTTCACTGGTGCAGTCATTTTATATGTGGACTATTTAATAAACTCTGCTTTAAAGTAGACTATGTTTTAAAAAAAATCCCACATCAAGCATTTCTTCTAAAGAGCAGTGCAGAAACTTCTCTTTCATTTGTATTTAATATCTCTCTAGATTTATCCTGAAGGTGATCATTGACCAACTTCGCTCTCATTTACACATTTGATTGCCTGTCTGAGATTTTTAAAACAGCAATTGCTATGGCCTCGCCTCTCTCTCGCTCTCCGGCATCCCACCTTAAGATAACTTTACTGCAGCGCATGTAAAGAGAGAATGCAGAGAGAATTTGCTCAAGTGTCTGGTCTCCTCCCAGATACAAATGAACAATTTGTTTTCCATTTCTTTCCAAACCTTCATCTAAGCCTTTCTGCTTTGAAGTGGGGAATGGAAAGGGAGGAGAAGGGTAAGAAAGGGGGGCCACAGATTGTACGATACTGTGTTTGTCTTCAAAGAGTTCCGACTTGCTTACAAATGCACTGGCGAGTACAACACCTTCAAGGTGAAATTGATAAATCTGGTGGTAAGCTCTTTCATGGCAATAATAAGCCGAATTTGTAAAAAGGGTGCATGGATTTTTTTAGATGCAAATGTTGTCAAACACCACCGGGCGAAAAACTAAATTGAACTGTGCCAAGTAGATAAGAATATTTTGAAAATGCACAGAGGTACATAATTACATTCATGAACAATGTCAAATGAGTCTAGCACAGCTTAATCAGGGCTGATGTAGTGTTTTATACTTTCTGTACTCGAAACATCCAGTGTTTGCCCTTTGATCATCACTGAAGTTGGCCATCTTCAATGAATTTCACATTTCTGAAATATCCACAACGTCTTCCCTTTACATATCAAACACATGATCTTATTGTAGTCATTCAGACAGAAACTTTCCAGAGGCACAGACTGAGCGCAAACAAACAAGCCATGAGGAAAAAATAAAAAAGAAACACAGAAAGACAAAGAGAAAAGGGAGAAAACTCATCAGTTGTCCATCTGGCGGATGACATCCTTTGTACCCTCTCTGTCATTTCTTTCTCATCTGCTAGGATGGACAGAATCTCCCCTCTCTCTCTCTCTGGGATGACTGCTTCACTGAAGTCCCTGGAGACACCTTTTTCCTCTGTTTCTCTCGCCTCTCCTCTCTCTCTTTTCCTCTCAGTGGCTGCTATTTTCCTGAAACTTTATGAATTAGTTACAAACCCCTTTTTTCTTTCCTCACCTCCTCTCTTACTTTCTCATCTCGGCCTGGACGCGAATTCAACACCTGCCTCTAGACAAACTGTCCGTCTCTCTGTCCATCTGTCTGTCTACCTCTTCCCCCCCCCCTTTTTTTTTCCTCAATGCCTGTCTGGCCCAAAAGCTCCCTGGGAAAAATACAAGATGAAATTGAAAAAAAAAATATATAGATATATTTTTCAAGAAAAAAGTTAGTGCTCTCGCATTCGTAAATGAAATGCAGCTGTGGATCGAATGGCCTCACAACTCCCCGCCGTCCGCACCCCCTTCTCCCTCCTACTCCCTCTAAGATTGGGCAGACACAGGGGGTGGTGTGTATATGCGTGTGTGTGTGTGTGTTCGTGTCTGTGTGTGTATATTTGTGTGTCCAACTCCTTTGTGACCGCTTTCCTGAACCCGAACCCTCTCTGCACAGAGGGAAATGGCGGACTGTGGCAACGACAGGGCAGTTTTACAGTGCACCGGGCTGAATGTTAAACTTATATTTAATGTATGACATTTCACACAAATCATCCGGCCACAGACATGACCCTGGGGTATTCCGCAGATTGCTTTTTCAGTGCCTCAGCAACTGTGGAATTATTCGTCCCAGAGAGAGAGAGAGAGGGGGGAAAAAAAGCCTTTGAGTTTGGCGAAATGATCGCCCTCTCACTGCTCTGGCCATCCCAGACTGGAAGCTCTCTCTCTCTCTTTTCTCTGTGATATCATGATCGCAGGGCTGTGCCAAATTGAAAACATCTTGGCAGTCTGGAGGCTGTATGAAATAACCATATATTATGTGTAGTATAACACCCGATTGGATAGCAAAACAATTATGCTGTTTTGCAGTCTCAAAAGATTCCTTGTGCCCCCCTCAACCCTCCACTCCCTTCATTTCTATGTAAAACTCTTCAGAGGAGAGTGTGAAAATTATCTCAGATTTGTAAATTGGAGTTTGGATTTTAACCCCATGCCCCCTCCCAGAATCTCGTCTGATATGAATAAGTCTACAACAGTTTACTGCGGTATGTACATACCCCAGCATGTCCATCTGTACGGATTAAGAAAAACGCTGTAAATATCTCGTATTCAATTCCCCTCTGTGAGGCGCTTCTTGCAGCGACACGATATGGAAATAGTGGCAACCACAATAAGAGTTCATGAATACACAGTGAGGAGGGCCCTAGCATCCCCAAAACACTGCAGTGCTGAAAATAAACACAGGGCTGCTTTTTTGCCGCTATGGCAAGCTTTTCAAATTGCAGAAAACCATGCAGAGAAAGCTCAACATTTTCTTGGCTTTCTTGTCAGCTCAGCCTTGCAAAACAATGTATTTATACCGATGGGTTCTACAGTTGGGTCATCCATTTTATCTGAGGGGACATTTTTCAACATTTAGGTTTAGATGTGAGAGGTGCGCTGTCCACTACATCAGCGTCACTCTCTCTTTTCAAGGTTAGGCAGCGGGCAGGGAGTTTAAGAGCATTAGGGCTCGGCTACCTGTCACACTCACAGCAGCATCCACACACACACACACACACACACACACACACACACACACACACACACACACACACACACACACACACACACACACACACACACACACACACACACACACACACACACACACACACAAACACAGGACACACCTTGCACATGTATTAATAGACGAAGCCAGGTTCTCAGATACTGTACATCTATATTTGTATGACTGCTGTTCCTGCTTAGATTTTATACCTAAAGCAGTGTTTAAACAACTGAGATAAGAGGATTTGAATCTCTGCATCATACCCAATTATGAAGAATCATTTGGTACAGCTTACACCATCAGCAGTGTAAACATTACACAAAGATAAAAAAGAACAGCCGAACACCCCACTGTACAGTCCCTCTAAACCCCCCCCCACACACATACACAAGCACTTGAATGCATGTTTAATAGACAAGGCCCAAAAATGTTCAGAAACAACTACACTCAACTATATTTGCCTGTTGTGCCTTCAAGCTTAGATTCAGTGCGCAACATCATATACAAGTGTGTGCGTTAGGCTCAGCACTCATGATAAACAACTGAGATAAGAGGATTTGAATCTCAGTATCGTGTCTAATTATGAAGAATCATTTGATACAGCTAACAACGTCAGCATTGTAAACATTACAGAAAGATAAAAAAGAATATCATACACTGTGTTAGTCGCCCTGAAAACACACACACACACACACACACACACACAAACACTCTAAGTCACAACCACAGTCAACAGCATAATTATCAGTTTCCCCTCAGGGCGTTAGGAAACCTGTTCCTAATTGGAACCCAGTTGGGACTTTACATGGATTAAAATACATGAGGCTTCTGCAGCAGGGAAATTCACACACATACACACAAATTTAAAAGCACACCAGACCAATGAGTTGCAAACATTTTCCCTAAATTTTTATTTACGCTAAATCTGGCATGATCCCCGTTGTCTCGCTACACACGGGTCAAGCGCAACAACACGAGTCTCCAAAGCACAATTACGCCACTATTTTCCCCCTGTTTTGTATTCTGTTTTTCTTTATTTTTGTTCCATTTCCCTGACTTAAGCTGTTGTCTAATGGACAGCATCGTGACAGAAAGGAGTTTGGTATCAGATTGAAGCCGGTTGCCCTTTTTGCCAATTTGCGAGCAGCCTCCTCTGTACTTGTAAGATGGCCAATTAGCTGACCGTCTGACAGAGGCTCTCTGACTGTGGCTATTAAAACACACACTTGTAGGTGCGCACACACACACACACACACACACACACACACACACACACACACACACACACACACACACACACATACAGTACGCAGACACACATGCATACACATGTGCTCACGTACACACACATACACTACAGTGCTGCCTCCGACTGTCTATCTCTATCTGCTGTTTTTGCGAGGAGCGTGCCTAGACCTCACCCCTCACCTTCTACTCACAATTAGGAAGACACACACACTTACACACACACACACCTTCAATTTCCTCGCCAAAAGACGCTATGCTCCCTGACCTCTTTCAACCCCCACCCGCCCCCACATGTTCTCTCTCCCACCTCATCCTCTCCTCTTCTCCAACTCCTCCCTCTCTTCTTCCTCTCCATTTTAACCCTCCTCCTCCCTAATCCTCACCTCATTTTCTCTTCCCTCTTTCCAACCTCTTCCTCCTTTCAAACTTTCTCCTCTCCATCTTCCTCCATCCCATTTGTCCGACTCCTTTCATCTTCTTGTGCAGCTTATTTAAACTCATCTTTACCACATCTTTTTGGACTACTGGTGTCAGCAGTACTGTACTGTGTTTTTCAAGCTGTGCTCACACATTTTTGGAAGTGTTAGTTGTTTAGTTTAGTGGGGTTTAGTTCCTATTTTAATAGAGTATAAAAACAGAGATTATTCATAGTATATAATAGTCACCTTTCGGGGTTACTTTGCTTTGTCTTTTTTTTTGCATCAAATCTATGTCTTAAATGATCTAAATGATGATCCACATACGAGAACCATGCAGGCATATATGCAGAAATAATATAAACATGAGCATTAATGCGCGCAAATATTTAAACACATTTTATATGCATGAACACATAGCACATACATTTTGCATATCTTAGCACACACATGTTGCTGATGTGAACTCGCTTTATAACCATACCATGCTGTTTGATTGTGGTAGCATTTGACCCGCTATAAAAAAACTTTAGGAAAAAGAGGCAGTAATCGCAAAAAAAAAAACCCATTCATATTGTACATTTTATATCATTTTAATTTATCCAGTCCTATGAAGCCGGATATTAAAAAAAATTACAAACAAATGTCTGAATGAAGGAACAGATTTCTAAGAACTGATAAACTACATATGGACACACCAACACAAACACCCATGCACCCTAGGGACCTCCCCCTTGAATCTCAACCTTTATGCACCCCCCAACCCAAGCCAACAACCCCCCTCATCCACCAACCTCCCGCCCCCTTGTCTTTGTTGTCCATCAGAGTGGTTTGTTTTAAGCCTCAGCTCCAGTCCCGTCACCCCTCTCCCTCCACGGTCAAGTTCAAGGGTCCTCTGGAAACACACAGTGTGGTTTGTGCGGGGGGTACTGGGTGAGGTCAACAGTTCCCTGGGACTATAAATGCACAAGGCATGGACACCTGCAGGCATACATGCTTGTGCACCAGGCGCACACATGGACATATTCACCCATATTCCACCACATGATAAGACATGTATATACATGAACGCAAACATACACACACAAACATTCAACAATTCTGCAGCAGAAATATTCACAGAAACATGCGTTTCGACCTGCAAAAATCAAAACAAGAAAATGAATAAATAAAATGTAGTGACACCTACACACTCATCCCGGTGCACCTGCCTCCTCAAGGTCTGTCGGCTGCAGTCAAAATGGTGGACACAATAACACCGGGCTTAGCTTTGATTCCTAATATGGAGGAAACAATTCTATTTTTCCGTGGGGCCACTGATACTTAGAGATAGAATTCAACCTTTCTCCCTCTCTCTCTCTCTCTCTCTCTCTCTCTCTCTCTCTCTCTCTCTCACACACACACACGCGTATATCACACACACACACACACACACACACACACACACACACACACACACACACACACACACACACACACCACACCCTATCTCTCTCCCTCTTTCTATTTCTCTTTCTTGATATATCTGGACATTACTGTGTGTGTCAGCTTCAGCAGAAACATGGGGAGAGGGGGGAAGAGAGCGGTTGTGACACACAGATCCAAAAACATGAATCCATTCCCAGAAATAAGAAAGGGAAATATTGTCATGTTGTGCGCTGAAATTAAATTGAAAGAATAAATTGTTTAATTTAAGCAGACCCTCAGTTAACATAGCTTCCAATTAGAATCCATGTTAAAATTCTATAAATAGCTTTAAAATGTAATGTAAAGTTAATGTATTTAAATAAAAATACTCTCCTTATATTCCTATTGCTATCCAGAATAATAGTGGCAAAAAAGAAACTTTAGTTCTGCTCTGCTAAGATATATTTGCATTGTAAATGCAATCTGCATGTCTATCTGCAATTATTTCTAATTAATTTTCATCTAATTCTTAGGAGACTATTTCAGACCCCGAATCAACACAAAAGAACTTCCTGCCTCAGTTCTCACACCAAAGATAATTATAAAGTTAAGAGGGTTTGCTAATTTAAAAATGCTATCTGCATGACATCAAATATACATCTTTGATCTCACTCTGTCCCTGATGGTTAAATGCCTTTAATTATATTCAGAAAAATTAACTTTCTCTGAATAATTAACAGTGACTCTTCTTTTTGTTTGTATGTAGAGTGTGTTGCATACTTTTTGCTTAATTAATTCCAGCGACAAACAAACTCCTATCTCCCAGTATATACATACGATTACGTGCGGAAAATCCATCAAGTGCATATCAAAATAGTGCACTCAATTGTGCATTCCCAGTGCAATTGCCTTTATGCAATACGTGCAAATAGCTTTGCCATTCCACACACACATATGACTTGCACTTGGAGCAATTTCCTTAAACCTCTGCATACCGTGAACCATAATCCTTATACATTGTGAAAATTGCACAAAGCACACATATGACCCACATGTGTTCTTGACGATCAGGGGGGACCTTCTCCATATCTCATTATATTCCCCTATAGCATATCAGCATCTCCCTAGGTGAATGTGTATACATACACAGAGAAAGAGAAAGAGTCAGATGATTCATATTATCTTTATCACCCGGCTTCAGGAGCCGGCTCGCCTTCCCTCTTTCCTCCTCCCCATTATGTAAAACTATGGATTACGTTTGGTATGCGCATGAATCCTGCATTCAGAGGTGTGTGTGTGTGTGTGTGTGTGTGTGTGTATGTGTTAGTGACTTTATAGCGTGTGTTTGAGAGGACAGGGGGAGTGGGGTGTATATACATCCATGCATGCATGTATGCATCCATGCAGAGACCCCCTCCATCTCTCTCTCTCTCCCTCTCTCCATCTATCATGCATCCATAGGTCTATCAGTTTCGGGAATGAGGTGTGGAGAGAGGAAGGGGGCGAAGGGTACACGGGGGTAGGGGGGGAATTAAATTTAACCCCCCTATTTTAAAAATGCACATACATTTCCATACATTGAAAAGGCAGTGAGGTGCACACATCCTTGCTGCTGTATCCCCAATATGTGTCCCCCACATAACAGGCACACACAGGCATGTGCGCACACACACACGCCCCCCAAAACACCAAATACAGCAAAGATAAATGTGTGTGTCCCGTTCAGTGGGTGCGGGGGAAAATCTACCCCTTGCCATATTTATCTTCATAAGAGCAGAAGGTGCATGTGTGTTTGTCTGTATACATACTGGTTGTGTGCCTGGAGTCTGCATGTGTTTGTTTTTGTGTCTCTGTGTGTACATAAGTTCATTTACCTCAACTGAAGAAAAAAGACACTAGCTGCTCTCATGCGGTGTATATATATATATATATATATATATATATATATATATATATATATATAGAAAAAAAGCTCAACAACATAGATTTTCTTGATTTCTCAATGTAAAATATTGCAGCATGTACTGCAGGTCCAAAATAAGCAATTCAGTCAATCGAATGTCTCAGGAGTTTGCAAGTCGCAGCACCTTCATGCTAAATCCACAATTCCCAAACTCCTTCCTTTTTTCATTTCCATACCAAAATGTATTTGTTGATGCATAGATTCCAAATAGTTTATAGTCTATTTGCCATCCGTCATGTAGCAAGGCTTTCAGACACCAAAACAACAACCACGACCTTTCACTAAAAAGCAGCCGAAACACCCACCTCCTTGTAGATAATGACGGCCTGTCGTGAGAGAGGAGAGAGAAACACGGGTGTGGTATTATTAAGCAGACTAGTTTGTTCGGGAGAAGTGTTTTTGGGCTTTTAAAAAGTTCCATTTTGCACTCCCCAGGCGCCGCATATGGGGTACCCCAGGGAGGCTTGTGTGTGTGTGTGTGTGTGTGTGTGTGTGTGTGTACACTAAAATATTCTGACTGAGCTGTCTAGCGGCTCACAGAGCAGGGAGATGTGTCCTGTCTCCTGCATTCAAATGTGAGTGGGTTTTGGAGAGCAAAAGTAAACAGATATGCTTGCTTGAACACACACATGAGAACGCGTGTATGCGCGCACCTGCTGTCTCGTCATGTATGCATGCATGTACGCCCAACCACACACAAATGCTGTATGAATATGAGCACGCAGATGTGAACACAAGACACACGTGTGTAACTGTGTGTCTCCCCATCTGTTGTCCATCCGTATTCCCACCTATCTGCCCATCAAGCTCATCACTAGAACGTCTGCTCAGCTCGGCCACACTGACAAACACAGCAGCGTCAGTCAAACAATATTATATCATAAATAAATTATAAATATTTTAAAAGAGAATGTTTCATACAGGACGAGCCTCAAGAAGCTGGTCGTCACGGACATGCCCTTTCGTAGGCCACGAAGCTACAGTTTTATATGGCAACGTAAACCTCTGCAGGTCTACATTCTCAATTCACTCCTTAAGCTCTTTAATGCTTTTCCATATCACACCTGCAGTATATGGGCTGTAATATAAGATAGCCCAAGACAATGAGCTGTCCAGTTGCCGAGGGGGGTTAGCTGACAGTGTGTTATGAGGGAGGAGGCAGGAGGGATAGAGAGAGGTCGAGAGAAGGGTAGGATAGGGCCCTTCAAACAAAATATGACCCTTAAAAAGCCTCGCCGATTGTGCGATCCGAATCCTCCTTGCTACCATATTTCCTCCTGCCCCCCCCCCTGCTCTCACTGTTGTCCCTCCTTCACTTCCCTCTTTCCTCACTCAATCCATTCACACACAGATGTGTTGTCTGTCATGACCATGATGATAAATTAGCGCGGGTGCTGCTGGTGAAATAGGAGCTGGTGTCTGAGTGCAGAGGGTGATCCACTGGACAATGCCAGGGATGAACCACTGATAGTTCAGCTGTGGCTCGATCTGGAGAAACGCTTTGGATGGGACCGTGTCGGAGTCATATTTGCTTCCAGTACAGTTACAGTGTCACTGAATGTTACTTTATGTGAAAGGCTGAAAGGCCCCCCCAAATTTTTTTATACTTTTTATTCACAGTTCTTTTACCCTGCTTTGTCATTTCCCAGAAAAATAGCTCAATATTTTATTTCATATTTTAAAGGGCAGACATCATTCGTGTAGTTTTTAAGGTGAATACCATGCATAAGCTAAAAATGAAGTATGAACCTAACAAACTAAAGATGTGCACTTTCTAGGTTTTATTTTTTTGGAAGACAGTGGGAGAATGTTTGAGATGCCTGAGTGTGTGTGTTAATGCCCGTGCCAGCAACTATGATCACAATCTTTGGTTACAACAGAATGGCCTTGTCTTGTCACCTGAAGCACTGCAAAAATTGGTCTCATGTATATGTGTGGGTATATGTGTGGGTATATGTGTGGTGGGGGCTGGAGGGGAATGCATGCATGTGTAGCTGTTTTTTTCCCCCCTTTTTTTTGAGTGTGATTCTCTTACCTGGAGGCTTTGGTTTTTGTGTGCCTGTTTGTGTCTATGCTTGCGTTCCTGTGTGTGTGTGCAGACATGTGTTTCTCATGAAGGCCCATGCCGGGCAAATTAATTCTCAGAAGTTGCGTGGCGGGGGCTCTCCTTCCCTTTGAAATGGGGCATACTGCTCCCTGTAATCAATAAGTCAAGCCATCTCGGCCGCATGTTGCAACCCCCCCGGCACACAGATGAAGAAGCCCAATTTACTCATCATAAATTCTGATTCCCACAATAAATATGAGAGGAGGTCCCACGGTATTAGAATATCTGGAATCTCAGGGGCGTTTGAAATGCCGGCTGGCCCTCGCCTCGGCCTGGAGTTGCTTTGTTGGTTAGAATATGTGTTTTGTGTTGAATAATAATGATGTGGGGTCAGGAATATTTATTTCTGATCTGAGGAGAAAATTCAAAAGGCATTTCTATTGATAAAAAAAAAAAAATGTTCGTACCTGCATTTACATGACATACAACATCAAATCAAATATATGTTCCCACATTCAGTGAAAACACATTACATGCAACAATTTTTGTCTACCTTTTGACAAAATTTCTCTGTTTCTTAAATCTTGGCATTTTCTAATGAACCTCGACAGGCACCTCCAGACAAGTGGTGACGTGTGCAGGCAAAGGCATGTGACGTCGGAGACATGCTAATCTAACGGACAAGTGCTGTCTCTCCTGTTTAAAGCCTCTGTGCTCAGTAGGTCCAGGCACATGACAGTGACCTGGGGAGGGGAACGTGTGGCAAAAATGTGACGCACCTACAGAGGGAAGGGTGGGGCCTGCTGAATCGGCTCCACGAACAGGGGTTATTTTAAAAGAGGGAGGCCAAGAATAAAGGGTGGAAGAGGAACAGTTTGTTCACACGTCTGTTATATCTGTGTGCTTTTTGTTGGTGATCACTGCATGCATACCTACCTGTTTACAAGCATAAATGTTGGCAAGTGTCAGTGTATTTGTATGCATGGTTGCATGCACATCTGTACAAGTGTGCATGTGTATGTCTGCATTAGCGTGCGCAAAACATGATTTAATGCAACATGGCATCCCCAACACCGGTGGCGCTCTATCTATCTTCTTTTTGGCAAGGACTTCCTGCTCTCCCCAGCAGTTCCGTCGATACATGACATTTATGAGGCTCCCATGAGCCCCGGCGCATGTTGCCCAGACAACTGAGACAGCTTCAGTGCCATGACAACAAAACGCCAAATATTGTCACGGCCAAATCTGAGTGGCCCGCTGCCAACACGGCGATTGAAATCGTCCAGGAGAGAGCAAAAATTAAACATAAGCTTGCTTCAGTTGATAAGAAGAGAAAACACATGACGTGAAATGATAAGAAGAGAGGACAGGAGCAAGACTCCAAGAGGAGACTGAGGCTAGCAAAAGCGAACTGGAAGAGAAAGTAGTTTTCCGTGCTAGTCAATACAGCTGTCTTCATTTGTAAGGCAGTGTTAAGAGCACTAATTCCTGACCTGTTAGTTACATCTGAGAAGAGAGCGCTGCGCCGGGTGCTAATCCATAAGTCTGCTGCTAAGTGGTTCATCAGCGAGAGCCTGAGATCGAATGTCACCAATTAAGATGCCTAAATGCCTGGCTAATTGTGCTCAAAGTGTAGTGCTCTGTCTCTCACATGATCACACATGATTAGAGGCAGCGCACGCACCCACGCAGGCACGCACACACACATACACAGAGACAAAACATAAAAGCTGCTGTAAGTATAGGAGAAAACATCAGATCTGATTGGCAAAACAATTTACCCACATAGTCACATCATTAGCAATTAAGATCAAACACATTCCAGCTTTATTGGCCAATAAGACTGATGGAAGTTTTTAATGGTTTAGTATTTAAAGATAACAGAACTCTATCTGAACAGCAAAGTTAAAGTAAGCTGAAACAAGCTGAAGTAAAAAACACAATGAAAATACATACATTCAAATCTCTTTGATTAGGTTATTGATGTAACCTAATTCAAATATTCCAGCACCTACATTTAAATAAATGCATATTATATAACAAATAGTCTGATATTAAATCTTTATATTGATTTATTCTTAGTTTAAAAAAAATATATATATATAAAGATCCTGTCACTAGTCAGTGTATCATTTCCTCTGCACCAAATATAACAGTCATAAGTGTGCGTTTTGAGGAGGAGAAATCTTGTGAAGAATGAGAACAGATAGCATCTGCTCCGGGCCTCTCCCTGCCTTGGCCCACAGGTCTGAAGAGCAGAGCGAATTGTGTCTGAAAGGGGATGATACCCATCGGAATGTTAATGGCGCTGAATATTTCAGAGGTGGGATCATCACATGGCAGAAGGAGGACGGGTGGGTTTCCCGAAAGCATTTAGTGGTCGAAGTTCCTCTCTGTTATTGTAAACCCGGAGTCAAAGATGATTTCAATGCACAGCTAACAAGGCCCAGTTGCTGTCAGGGAGGTTTGAGATGGCTGTCTCTCTCTCCGCTCTCTCTCATAACACAATGAAAAGTTAAAGCTTGTTGGAATTTTAAATGGCTTTGAATGATAATTCAGATCATTTCCTTTTTTAACGTCTTAGTTTCATTATATTTCATTTAACTTTGAATTAATGTAGCAACCAAACAAAATTGAAACAAAGCAGAAATATCTTTTTTTTTTTCTTCTCCTTAGTCTGAACTGGAGGTGCATAAATCTCAGGATGTGCGGCTTTTTTAAAAGAAGCTGCCGTCGGACTGAAATCCATTCAAAAGCAATAAACACAGGTAACTCATATTCCTTGTGGCTCTTTTACAGTATTTGTCATGATGAAATATCAACTAGCATTACACATATGGTAAATCCAGTTACCATAGCCGTATGACATAAGTGGTTCTTAAGGCTTTTTTAAGCAAGAAAGAAAAATCATGGGAGCCATAAAAAAACAAGGGGATTGCCCCAACAGTCCTTATAAACATCTGGCAACCACTACGGTACCTTTATTTCAGCCAAAATGACTGGTTGTGTTAGCCTTGAGAGAGTGAGAGAGAAAGAGGAGGGATAGGCTGAGAGAAGGCTCTTTTTTTTTTTTTTTTTTTTAACCAAAGTGAAACTGAAGTTCTTTGAAAAAAAGAGGAAAGAAAAAGAAGGAGCAGAAGGAAGAGACAGGGTCTAAAATTAAGAGAATTATTGCATGCTCCCAGATGTGTGCAAGGAGGATGACCTGGGAAAGTCAAAGTTGTCCCCCATCAATCATTGCCATATGCTTCTAGAGAAATGGATCCTGCAGGACACTTCATATTCCTCTTTCTGATTAGTTCATTTGAGAGATGAAGACGAGGGGGGGAAATGGATGGTGGAGCTCTCTGAAAATGGACGGCCCCGGTGTAACCCAAGAACAGAGAGGGTTCAATGTCAAAATTAAGGCCTGCTATTTAAGACTTCAGGGATCATTTTTTTGTCGGTCTATTCCTCACTCACCTTTTTTTTTTTTCCCCTCCTGTGCTCCATCTTTTCTTTTCAGAGGTTGGTGTCAGGGAGCGATAGAGCGAAGGCAATGTGTTCTTAACTCTGATCAAAGGAGGGAGAGAGGAAGGCTTTTCTAATGACTGGCATTCACTCTCCTTTCTTAATCCATCTCTCCTCTTACCCTCTCCTGTCTCCCATCTCTCCCCTCTCTCTTTCACTCGCCTTTCTCTCTCAGGGCATTGGTAATTATCGGTGAGGTCTTAGTGACTGCAAATGAAATTACCATTTAAGAGAGAGGGAGAAAGAGACATCCCCTTTGCCATAGGAGAGGGCTTAAGTGAGGCGGCTAGGGTTTCAGCTATTGATTTTTAAACTGCTACATCAGAGAGTGTAATGCTTTCATAATTTCAAATAAACTGTCTGGTTACGAAGTACTAATGAGAGAAAGAGTGAGAGCAGACCAAACGAAGTAAGAGAACGATGGGGGTTGAATTTTAAGTGTTGACGTGCGTACGGGTAAATTAAGCTAATGCACTGGTCAGACAAAGAGATCAATGTGTCAATAATCCTGCAGCAACTGGTAGTTTTTAAGAAATGTTCAATGGCTATAAAATATTTTCTGATAATCAATGTAATGATTGATGTTGAATATGTAAATACTAGTGCCGCTGTTGCATTGATACATTATATATGATACAACTGCACATACACTACTCTTAAAATCACCAACAGGTAATAAATAAAACGGGGAAATGTAGAATGTGTCGTGATTTTGTTTCACCCAAATGCCGCCGTTCAGCTGGAAAAAATATATTCCTCCAAAAATATCCAATTTCCAGCCGTCTTTTAAAAAATCTCAGCGTGCTAGGTAGTCACTCCTTCGCGCAGATGTAAGTCACATATTCATATGAAATTCCAAATGTGTGATGAGTAAAATAATATTTTTGTCAGGTAATTGGAAGTAATGACAGTTTTTCTACTGATCGAATACAGAACGATAATAAAGATGAGGGATAGAGAAAGGAAGATGGATTTTTGGATGACACTGCATAAACCCAAATCTCTCCCTCTCTCCCTTTCTTTCTGTTTTCCTGTCTCTCTCTCTCTCCCTCTCTCTCTCACCACAGACCGCAGGCCGTTGGAGGCAGCTTAGAAATCTCTTACATCTGGAAGAGCCATAATTCATGGGATTTGGCCTAACAGCCATGACAGGCATTGGGGCGGCCAGCAACAACTGTCTCCTGTGTTAGCAGCAGTGTGTGTGTTAGCACCAATGTGTGTGTTTGAGAGAGAGAGAGAGAGAGAGAGGGCCAGAGAGTGAGAGACAAAGAGTGACAATATAAAGTAAGTGTGTGTACTTGCAACTTTTTATTTACACAGGGAACTTGTGAAGATTAGACTCACATGAAGGTTTGCTCAACCTTTTATTTGTGGAACTGAGTTTGGACCTTAGAGCCTTTAAATATGTTTATAAAACCCAGAACAGTGTTGGAGTACATTTACTTAAATACTGTACTTTTAGTTTTTATGCCACTTACAACTACTTCTAAAAATTTTACTTTTAACTCCACTACATATATTTCATACAGCTATGAAACTTTGCAGATACATATTTTCATACAAAACATGTAATCAACAAATAAAATTAAAATCAGCCTTATCTCAAATGTTTTTTTAAATAATGCATCAATAATGTTTACAATACATTTAGAATAGTATATAATAATATAACACGCTAAAAAGGGGCACTTCTGCATAATTAATACTTGTACTTTTGATATTTTTAGTAATTTTTTACTTTTTACTTTAAGTGTACAAATAGAATGCAGGATTTTAATTCACTTTATTTTTACATTGTGGTATTGCTACTTTTCCACCACATGTCATACAAACTATTATTAAATTGACAGAAATAATGTGACAGTAGAGACAATGCAGTGAAAAGAAAAATACAATAATGTTTTTCTTAAACACATAAATTACCCACAATATTGTACATACATCTAGCTCTGTGTGCAAATGTTTCCACGCCTTTGTACATACGTACACACATAAACACACACACAAGCATGCAGGAGATATAAACCGACTTGCAGCAGAAAAAGCAGTGCCGTCCATGTGTTTCATGGCGTGCCAGAGGCTCCCTGTGTCGGCCCTAAATATTACACACAGACAGTAGCTATCACTTCCAAGCCTGAAATCCCACATTCCACATTCCTGATTCCAGCGGCTCGCCTGCTAAGCTGGGCACCACATGAAGAGCCATTGTTAGAGAGAGAGGGGTCATGTATCTCTCTCGCTCTGTCTGTCTGTCTGTCTGTCTGTCTGTCTCTGGCTCTCTCTCTCAGCCCTCTTTCTCTCCCTCTGTTGGTCTCTCCGCCCAAATATCTCTCACTGTCAGACTCTCCGTCTGTGACTCTCTTGCTCCGTCTATCTTTCTATTTCTCCCTCTGCCGGTTTATCTTTATCTCTCTTACTTATTCCTCCTCTCCTCCGCTGTGCTTTGTCGCCCACTCTCCCACTCAGTTTTTCTCCCGTCTTGCATTTGTTTGTTTATTTCTTTCTATACCTTGCTCAGCTTCCTGTCTCCTACTGATGCTGTTTGTCTGTGGCTCTACAAGACTCTTACTTTGCCTCCTTTTCCTTTGTCTCTCTCTCTGTATCCTGCTGTCTGTCTCTCCGTCTCTCTCTCCCTGTGTCTCCTGATATTCATGTAGAGATTTTCTCACATGTTAGATATAGATTTACGACCCCAGCCAGATCCCTGTGGCCACTAAATTTGATACCATCCACTAAGCCACATTGTTTTTTTGTGTGTTTGGGCTTGTCTGTTGTGTGTGACTGTGGGTAAGTATGTGTGTGTCTGCGTGTGTGTGTGTGTGTGTTCATGCATTACAAGGTGGAGGCGGGTGACTTTTAAAGGGTTAGCTTGGGTACGGTGGGCGCAGAGGAGGAATTTACAGTTTATTGAAGCACAGCAGCCAGGTGTGTGTATGTGTGTGCGTGTGTGTGTGTGTGTGTGTGAAATAGAGAGAGAGAGAGGGAGAGAGAGTGCCTGTGGGTGCCAGGTGACCAGGCTAACCTCTTGGCTGGTGTTTTGGATTTAGCCTTTGGATAGCAGTGAAAAATAAAAATGGAATGCTTTTTCAATTACAGATCAGAAAGAGAGTGAACAAAGGCAGGAGTAAAAGAAAAGATGAGTTATTGGGATCTAACATATCAAGGTTTTTCGAACGGGCACATTCTTTAAATCCGAGTGCATTAATTTTGACTCTTAGAACATTTTGTACTTGAACATTTGGAGAGGTGGAGTGGCCATAATTCTATTCCGTTGAACTGATTTATATCATATGAAGTTGTTATATTTTAACATATTATGCATGGTTGTCATGAAAATCTGAATAAAACAAAGAAGTGGGAAAAATATGGAAAAAAAACTAAATACATTTCTTGCCATTTTTGTCTTTTCTTGCAACTCAAATAATCTTGAGCTTCTCATGCATTTTGACATCACATTATTGAGCAGTGTTATATCTGAGAGGACAAACATGCACGCACACGTAAGTGCAAAAATAGAACATGGATAGAATAGAATATGAAGACACAGACAAACACCTGTGGAAGACAGTCACTTGTTATTGTGTTTTTTTGTGCATGTTATTAATTCTGACAGTAGTCAGTTTAAAGGTAGTCGTCCTCTGCCATGCATATTTTATTGGCTGTAGGTGGTATTTGTTGTGTATTCATGTCTGTTTGTTTGAATCCTCCTTTCCTTCCCATTCCACAAGTTGTCAAGGGTGGGGCATTTGAAAATGGCATTGTCGAGTACCGAGGATTGTAATATTGTTGTTTGTCTGTGTGATGTGAGATGGTATTCGCCTTTTGATGTTTGGCTAGGAGGAAATACACAAAATAAAAGCCTTGGGAGATAAAGGTGTGTCTTTGCACATGTTTGAGTGTGTGTTCCCTCAAACTGTTTGTCTGTCACTCAGACAGTGCGTGTGCAAATTGTTTGCGCTAGTGCATGTGTTTGCATGCACGTATTCTGTGAGTGTGTATGTGTGTGTGTCCGCATCCACATCTAAAAGCCATATCTAGCTTCAGATCAAATGGTGTATGAAGGAGGGGAATGACAGAGAGAGAAAGTGATAGCTCTTTAATGTTACCTATCCACTCTCAAACCCAAATATAAGACCAAGAACACACGGAATAGGCAAGTGTGTTTTAGGGGAAAAGGAGTGACATGAAACACTTATGTAGAAAAGCTCTGAACATGACGTTGGCTTTGTAGCAGAGGGGAAAATGTCTCACCAAACAGGAAGAAAGAGGGTAAATTGGATGGAAGGAAGAGAGAAGGCAGGAGCACAGAATGAAACAGCGACGTGCACTTTATTGTTTGTTTGTGCACGTCAAGGTACAGTGATATTTTGTTTTTGACTGAATACCAACTGTTTTATCCAACTCACCCTTTGCTCGTCTTTCTGTTCTGAGGTGTCTAAACTTTCACTGTCATCACTGTGTGGTAAAACTTGTCTGGCGAGGATGTTATTGTGACAGCTGCATTCATGTCAATACAGTTTAGTTGATTCAAGATTTCGTTGAAATTACTGCATAATTCTTTCTGGGTGATACATTTGACATTAATCATGTGCTTAACTGGAATTAGCTCGTTAGAGAAACTATATTTATATTACATTGTTTTAACATGAGGTCCAGAAAAATATTACCTTAGGTGAATAAATATTTTTGCCCACCCTGTTTCTCATCTGTTTCTAGCAGGTATCTTCTCTGAGTTGAAATTAATATCTTTACTGTATACACTGGTAATACATATTCTTTTCCTCTCTTGATCCCTGTCTATCCCCCACTCTTTTCTCCCTTGCTCCTCCTAAACTGCTTGCTATGACACAGATGTGTGAATAATAAAGGTATTTCTATCCCTCCTACATGAGCTACTGTCCTCTCTTCTGTGGTTGTTTAACACAGACATGCACCCACCAAGCGACTCTCACTCACACACACACACACACACACACACACACACACACACACACACACACACACACACACACACACACACACACACACACACACACACACACACACACACACACACACACACACACACATTCAAATCCTTCACATTCCTTTGCTCGTTGCAGGCCTTGCCCCCTTGTCTCACTCTCTTTCCTTACCAGGAAATTAACCTTGACATTTCCAAGACATAATTCCCTCTAATAAAAATGTGTGTGTAAATATATATAAACAAACGTGTGAAATATTCATAGAGGGAGCCAAATGCGAGGAGGGCCTGCATATCAAAGATGAAGGCACCGCTGGGGAGGATTTCTTTCCCTATCTGCCATCTTAACACAGCCATCATCCAAGGATCAAGTTCCCGCTACGAACATTACTTTTGCGTAGGCCTGTTGTTACATTCAATGGAAACCTTCAGCTTGGATAAATGAACAGTCTGCCTCAGATGCACTGCCTATTCAGAGACAGAATAAGAATTACAATCACTATAATGGCCAAAGTGCAGGAATGGAGGAATGTTGAATGTTCAGTGAGACATGGTGATGGCTTACAGACTAATAAAAAGACATTCTGACACGTTTCAAGGACAACAGGACCAGTTATATGCGATGCACAGGGAGAATGCAACAAATAATTTGGATAGTGAACACTGGTTAAATTATGTATTTATTACAGCCATGGTGCCAGTAGTCTAGTCAAGAGATATATTTATAGTGCACCCATGTTATTTCCTTTATGTGAAGTATCAGTCCAATTAGGCCACTACAGAAATAGATCTGTGGAGTCACAGTATACCACGTTCCATTCCAGTTGTGTTGTACACTGACATTTAAAACTATTATAATGCTGAATACCTGACAGCATATGGTAACTACAATATCTCTCACAATGTAAGATATTTTTTTGCGGGAGATTTTTAGCATTGTGAAAGTATGTCAGTGTGTGACCATGTGTGCATTACTCCATACACATTTGTGATCTTTGCACATGTGCGTGCACGCTTCCACGCTCCCCTCATAATGGAATGACAGTGATGCGGATCCAAAATGGCTGGTTTTAGTATTTGGACACCGGGGTGAGGCTAAAATGAGGCAGGAGGGATACAGCAGAATGAGAGAGGGAGCGCTGGAGAAGGTGAAGGAAGCGTGCGGGTAGGTAGCGATCGTATACCATCATGGAACGCCATCACTCCTCGTCTGACCGGCCTCATTTTAGGGCAATGGAACTCCAGAGGAAAAGGCGCCAATGGCATATTATTCTGCCTTGGAAAATCACCCTCATGTTTTTATTCATGCCTGCGCCACAAACAACAACAGAATTTGATTTCCAGTGTAAATATTCTGGACCAATACAGAGATGGAATGAATTATTTGTGAAAATGTGTGCATCAGAGAGTGCATACTATTTTTCATGAGATAGATAGATAGATAGATAGATAGATAGATAGATAGATAGATAGATAGATAGATAGATAGATAGATAGATAGATAGACAGATAGACAGACAGACAGACAGACAGACAGACAGACAGACAGACAGACAGACAGACAGACAGACAGACAGACAGACAGAAAGTATAATGTCACTGCATTTCTTGTACTGATGCTGGAAAAACAATCACCATGTGTTTGTGGCTCCCAATGACACATCTCTGATTATTTCCCAGTGTAATGGCATCTTCATAACCCTATCCCACTCTAATCACTACCCTCTCCTGCTGGGCCCCGTGTCATATCCTGCTGAGCCCGACGACGGTAACTAGGATGAGGTACATGCACCTCCCGCAGATTACACCGCAGATGTCTCCACGGTGACAGTGGCCCTCACCGTGACAACCAGATCTGAGGTTAGGTTAGGTTCTTAACGTAACGGTGAGATAGATGGACTGGCAGATGGAGATCAGCGGCAGTGCGCACTAGCAACGAGGAGAGAAAGATAAAAAATAAACCTGTAGGCTAATTCAGTAAGGACACAGGAAACGGAGACTGTAGAAGGATAGAGTAAGATGAATGAAAAAACTAACTAAAGAAATAGCATACAGGGATTTATGGATTCAGAACCTTAAAATCTCTGAGAAAAACTTGTGGGCTTAGGTTCAAGGTA
Organism: Dicentrarchus labrax; assembly: GCF_905237075.1. Lineage (NCBI taxonomy): Eukaryota > Metazoa > Chordata > Actinopteri > Moronidae > Dicentrarchus > Dicentrarchus labrax. The sequence continues at coordinate 10,438,381 of NW_026136709.1, read as the reverse complement.
GAGATATTATTAAAAATGTATTTGTAATTCGAACATTGGTGTTTGGTGTTCAAATGGACAAACCATCCTGTCATTATGTTCTGTATGTTATGTTAGCCTTAGAGATCAAAAGATTACATTTACAAGCTTACAAGTGTAAGTAAGAGTAACAGTTTCCTAGATTTCTGTTATATATATATATTTATATCGTACGGTTATTCAATTCAATGACGTGATACTCCAATAATACAAAGGTCTGCTCACTCCTTTTTCTCAGCGCATTAAAGTGGCTTTTGTTTCCCTTTTTCAGGTGACGTTTCCTTGCAAGCGAAGGCCAAGTAACTACCATTTTGTTCAAAACCACTGTCATGTTATCAATTAGCTGCTTACAGTTCTGCAGGCCACACAGCAGCCCAACAATAATGATACCTCTCGAGCAATTGGACACATTTGACACTGTCACAGAAGTATATACTGTATCTTCCATGATGCTTGTATCTCTGAAAATGTCAAGAAACTGCATCGTCTTTGAATTTTCCTATTCAGCTTCAGTGCTATTCATCTGCCCAGCCACCCATAATTGTTTCCTCTAAACATTCTTAACAGATCAATTAATCCTGCTCAGAAGAGGCCAAAGTCCCATCCCATCGTATTTGTATTGAGGTGCCACTTGAAGGTAAGCAATGGTAAGATCTTGCCAGATTCTGAAAGGTAACCTTGAGATTTGTGCACTTTGAGCTAAAGCCTTTAAATCACACTTGCATCGGAATAACTACTATATGTAAGTACTTATATTCTTTATTGTTCCCATTGCTATTGCTTCAGAGAGGTATAAAGGCAATATCAATAGAGGGCTTACAATTATTGTAAAGAATATTGGACCAAACACCTGAGTGTGTACGCTGCCTGCTAGAAAGAATTTCTCAAATACCAGATCAGAATACCAGGGTGATTTGTTGCTTTCAGGTAGATTTGATCTGCTTGGACAAAAAGGATCAAAATATCTATGCGTGTTCAAATACCATACATGCACTGGCAGTGAAAAGAAAGTGTACTTAAGATTTAAACTAAACCAGATCTGGCAACATACCTTAAAGGCCTTTCGAGGCCCCAACCCAAGCCTTTGTCTTTTTCATTTCCTCAACTGTAGACCTATGTGTATATTTCAAAAAGAGGATGTCAATTTTTAAAACAAATATGTCAAAATCCCACAACAAGGCTGAATATCTCATCTGCTTTCCACTCTGGAAAAATCTAAAATACAACTCCTGCTCTACACCACTGCTATATGATATTGTGAAATAAAATATTGACTTCATAAACACAACAGTAGTAAAAATAAACCCGTACCAGCCTGTGTTATGCCTAGCTGCGAGCATCTTCGCTTTAAAAAAGTAAGGTTGAGTGTGCAAGAAATGTGAAATTCACAGAGAAAAAAAAAAGAATTCCCAGCATGTTGCAGAATACCAATATCCTTAAGCAGGCGGGGTTTTGATGTATAGACTCCTGCCAGTGAATTGTACAGATGAGACACTTAAGGCAAGACAATAGTGTTATAGATTGTGGCAAGAGTTAAATCAATAGACCTTCTGAGGAGTAACAAGACACCCGGTAGCAAGTGCTACTGCTACACACACATAGGAGGGGCTGGGAAACAAATGAGGACTGGCAGACAGGGGCTAAGACCTCAGTGTCACTGACTAGCCATTAGATGTTAGTGTGTATGTAGGTGTGTGTCTGTGTGTGTGTGTGTGCATCCTAGGTTCTACTCAGAACATGTGTTATGGATGTGTGTAAGTGTACGTGTGAATGTGTTTGTAAGGCATAAGCAAGAGCAGATACCTGTGTTTCGGTTGTACTCGGTTGTACTTTTATCTCTGCTTCTTGGCCCTGTAATCTCCCACTGGGCATCAAAGCAGAGCCCCATCACTAGCTCTACCACACCCCTATATATCCCCCACAGATCCCTGAGTGTGTGTGTGTGTGTTGTGTGTGAGTGTGAGTGAGAGATAGAAAACAGAAATAGTAGGGAGTGAGAGTGTACAAGAATACGTGAGAGAGACAGAAGAGATGGGAGAATTAAAAACAGGAAAGGAGAAACCGAAAGGTGTGTGTGTGTGTGTGTGTGTGTGTGTGTGTGTGTGTGTGTGTGTGTGTGTGTGTGTGTGTGTGTGTGCATGAATGATGCAGAATGAGTCCCTCCTTCCTCCCACAGACAAGACAGGGGGGCTTTGCATGGAGCTTTGGACCGTCACCCAGCAATGGCTGTCATCCAAGCCCAGCCTGCGAGCACCTCTCCAGGGCAGCTTCCACTAACCCCCCCGGGGTCTTACTCCCTCTTACTCCACCTCCTCAGTCTCTTCCACCTCTGATCCAGGATCAGTGGTTCCCCGGGCCCTGATAGGTGTCAAGGTCCATTAACCTGGAGCAGGTCTTATCATATTCATCAGGAAGATCAGAGATCCGATTTATCTCTGTTTTTATCAGATTTGAGGCTTCAGGAGGCTGCCAGAGATGTCATGGCTGTATGGTAATGTGATGGAGGCTAGTAACAGACACCCAGAGTGGCAGCAGGTACAGCCGTAGATCTACACATAGTCACGGACACACACACCATCGAAGTAAAGCTACGCATTTTCTCAAACACACACGTTCACACACAAACACAGTCCAAACATTTTTTTTAGAATCTGTCAGCAGTTGCTTGGACCTTTTTGATGGGGTTGTCAGGTTTGATTAGTTTATGAAACAGGAGTATCTCACCCACTGACCTTTCCAGACTTTCCATCTAGAGCTAAATCTAATCTAATGTAAAAACAGTTGTAGCCCATGAGTCAACCTTGTGAAGCATGATGACTTTTTTTTTTTTTTTTTTTAGGTAAAATGTAAAAATGTTCAAGTAAAAAAAGTCAGATTAAGTTTGTTTCTCTTTGGGAACAAAAATGTGCATTAGGACCAAGACATTAGGTCACTTGATGAGGTAAATCTGGGTAAAATTCATGTTTCCATTATTGATTTCCATAATTAAGTGCACATGAATCACAAAGATAATATTTACTGTAAAGACAAATTATAAAACAATTTTAGGAATGGCAGATTATGCAAAAGCAGCTGCAACTTAAGATATAAGAGTAGTTTAATATGTTAAATATGTCTTAAAAAGAGGATTCATCAATATACATTGATAGATTTATAAATATAGTTTTGGTGGCAAATCTTGGTGTTCAGAAATATCACACACAAAATTCCACCGCGTCCGAGATGAACACATCAGGATGCACAACCATTTCTTTTTTTCGGTTTACTTCTTATCTGCATGTTTTGAATAAATATTTTCCATTTCTTTGACATTTTGGCATTTCATGTCCCCACTGAATTCCACCAAATGTCAAATATTGTGATAGCGCACGTTCCAAGGCTAGCCACTTAATTCAGTGAGCAGTACTTCCCACATGACCTCCAACCCTAGCCCTGACCCCCAGCTGCTATCCCGACCGTGCTCTTGGTGCCGCTAATGAATTATTGCTGACTCATCATGGTCAGCGGTGAGTAATCAAGTTGACACTTTGGGCGCAAGACACATGGCTATGGTGCTCAAATAGTCATTTAGGTCCCACAGCTTGTCCCCCTACACCCACGGGGAGCTGGAGTGCTTGTGAGCACAGGTTCAGGGGGAAAAAAAAAAGCTAAAACAAGAGTGGAGTTTTAAAGTTTAGATATGTTAATCCACATTTTGGATGTAAGGAATGTTTAGAGAGATGAATGAAAATGCAGTTTGGAGTTAAAAAGAAAAATATATAGTATTTATGTGAAACCTGCTTAATTCCAATCCATATTAAGAGACACAACAAATTCTGCTTATTAGTTAAAACAAAATATATTAGATTTAAAGGATTGTGGATTTATAAAGGAGATTTTGAGACAAGAAGCCTAAGATCACTTTTTTTGTTATTCACAGAGAGACAAAACAGACACGCAGTAACCAAAGCACACACATACATACACACACACATATACACATCTCCTGCAATCCGGCCCTCATCAACATCCTTCTTGGAAAATCACTGCGGCTCTGAAAAGTCATTTCAGCCACAGTAGCAGCAGGCCCTTAAAGATTCATATTCCTATTTACTGTCTGCCTCTCCTCTCGAGCACACGCACACACACACACAAATACACACACAAAGCTAGACACAGGCACGCACACAGACACAGACACACACACACACACACACACACCAAGCCAACTAACCCAGCAGGGTTAGCTTCATGAATAAAGGAGGGAATTAGCGCGAACCTGGAGAAGTCAGATAGACAGATAGAGAGAGGTGGAGGAAGAGAAGAGAGGGAGCTATTAAATTGTATGAAAAGCATCGGAAGGACGGAGCAAATCTACGGAAGGGAGGCATAATCAGTAGAGATCACAGCAATGGGGAAATTTAGAACAAGAGAGGAAGGAGGGAGAGAGGAAGATAGAACTGGGAGAGAAAGATACAGAGAAGGAGAGGAAGATAAGAGCATAAATAGTAAGAAGAAGCCATATATAGAGTGAGAGACATAGAGGGAGAGAGGGGTGGCCAGTAGCTTTACTCTTAATTTAAATTGCTTGTGTCAATCCTACGCTGCATGTAGAGATAGCTCAAAATGTCCATTTGTCCATGTGTGCATTTGTTGAAAGAGCCAGATCACTGTGGCAGTGAATATCTACATACAGCTCAACATCCCAGGTATAATCTGTAAAACCTCTATATAATCCGTACTATACACACAAACAACAGAGAGATATTGACTCAAATAACAAATTTATTACCAAAGTAATAATATGTTTTAAAGCAAGCAGCCCATAAGTGAATAATGCTCACTGATATGAAGCTGCCATCTACATTACTGAAATCTGAAATATCATTGCACCATAAAATGACATTACGCATACTGGGAGAGCAGAGGCAGAGAGGAGAACTGAGAGGAGGTTGATGTTAATTTTCTGTAAATAAAAGAAGCAAGAAAATAATCACAAAAACAATGACACATGATGAAAACAGAAAAACATCAACAATGGGGACAGTAAACATCTCTCAATCACCAGAAGTGTTACAATCATCACAGCATGCTACACAGCCAAGATACTGCACACAGATTTTATAATATGTGTGCAGCATACACATGCTCATGCGTGTGCATGTGTGTTTATCAGTGTGTATGTTTGTGTGTGTGTGTGTGTGTGTGTGTGTGTGTGTGTGTGTGTGTCATAGGGGAGAGAGAGCCAAGAGGCCGTTACCCTGCACCCAGATAATAACCTGGTTTTATAATGTTGCATATCTATATTCAGGCCAATTCCCCCTGGGGGGAGCCAGAATAATAACGCTGGCCATTTTACCCCTCCTAGCGGGCGGCCATTTTCTGCCCTGATTCTCAGCATGGACCTCTCCTCATTCCCAAGGTAGCACGTAATGGATGCCGCAATGAGATGGAGTGACATTGTGGTGTCTGAAATGTGAAAAGCCTATTTGCCGACCTGCCCTCCCTCAACGGGGTGTCTGGTGGAGATATGGGAGATGTTTATGCCTAATCCTCTTTGCAATTCCATATGTTGTCATTTCTGATGATTGTCTGTATTTACGGTAAATTGGCAAATTTAGAAAATAGGTGCCAAATGGCAGTGAAAAATTGATACCTGTTTGTCCAAAACAAATGTAATCCCATAAGTGTTCTAAGAACATAAAGCCGTACTGTGTGATATTTGAATATCTTGATTGTGTGGAGTTTGCATACATCATCAGAAAACAAAAAAAGTGTTTTATTATCTAAAAATGAAATAACTGTGCTGGCTTGTGAGTACTTGCACATGCCCATGTATTATCAGGAGTGCGAGTTTCGATCCACCATAAAAGTAAAAAAAAAAAGATACGATACGAGTTCCAGACAGAATTGGGAAGTAGTATCTCACATACTACAAGATTTCATCATCCGCATACAGTGCACACAGTTTGTAAGTTGAGGAGTGAAGGAGGTCTGGAATCAGGAGGGACAAAATCCACTCCATACTATCCTGGTGAAATACCGTCCCTCTGACCAGTCAATTTCAATAAAACTACAGACAAAGAAAGGTTAGCACGTATAGATTTCCCATCGTAGTCATGCACACAGAACTGCACTGTGAGCCAGCCGTCTCTCTCTCTCTCTCTTCTGAACTCTAAATGCTACTCACTCATATTCTCCATCCTATCCCTTACCTCTTCAATAATTCACAGACGGTAGCTTTCTCTGGCCTTTCAAACCTTTGAAATGTAACCTACATCCCACAAACACACCATTCTTGTTATCCAACTGATGACATGTGTTTATTCCGGCCCTTTTCTTGTTGAGCGGTGGGAGAAAAGGAAGGGAAAGGCTTCACACTTCAAAGATTATTGATTGTTATTGACAAGTTGATAGTAGATAAAACAAAAGTGCATTTCAGATATATCCACTTAAATATATCTTGATATGCACCTTTATTTGATTTTGCTACTGACTTCTCAGTGGATGGTGTACAAAAAGAAATTCTATCTCAACCTCAAAAGCACTTGAATTTTTTACACTGACTGACATCATGGACATTTGTGAGGAACAGAGTCACAGGAGAAATAAAAAGTTTGAACTAATGCTTGACAATGTCACTGCTGCTAAATTCTTTAGATTCAAAGTTTATGTCTTTATTTACTTATTTCCAATTAGCCGTCACCGGGATCGGGGAAATGTGAAGGGCGAAAACCAAATAATGAAGAAAAATAACAATAAAAAAAGCACTTTCTGGGAATATTCCCCTGGGAAAAAGTTTGAAAACTTATGGGCAGCAACACCAAATCTAGTCTATAGCAGTTTTGTTGAGTGTAATAAATCAGTCCACTAGGGCTTGTGAAATGGAGGACAGTTGGAGAGTGCAGTACAGGCAGTCAGAGAGAACAGCTCTGTCCAAGACAATCATATGATGTATCATTCATACTGTCAGTATGGTGTCTCTCCTCCTCCCTCCTTCTCTCTCTCAGTCACTACGTCTCTGTCTGTCTCTCTCACTCTGGACTCATCCAGTCTCCTGTGGAGGCTATGATGAAGCCCGGCTCTCTCCATCACACACAGCTCCCCAGCTGCTCAGGGATTACACATTTCAATGATACATTCACACACAGTTCCATTCAAATAGGTTCCTGTGCTGTATATTCCCTGCTACAATAGCACCACAAACAGAAATTCTTGCAAAAATGAAACTAGTTCTTGTTTATAATTAACAGCAATACTCCTGAAAAAAAAATGTTATTTTGGTGCTTATTTCACTAAACTTCCCAGAGACATCAAGGACATAATAACGCCATGTCCTTTTCATCTGTAGAACTAGTTTCGTGGTATGTCTATTAATTTGCGGACTGTGCGAGGTGGTTTTAAAAGAGCGAGTGCTGCCTCTGAATCATTTGACCTCTGCGATTTGCTAATGAATGCTGTGAGCAATCACCGTTTCCCAGAAAATGGACAAAAATGATCCCTCATCTGTGAACCTAATCACTTACTGCCATTACCGTGTGTGTGCGAGTGTGTGTGTGACTGTCTGTCTGATTACCATCCCTGAATGAAATAGTTGTTTGGAATGATCCCATGGAGGGGGGGGGGTTGTTCTTCAAGGTGAAGCAGCAGAGATGAGGTGGGATACTGATCTTTTTTTTTTATCCGTATTAGCAACTGAAGAGGAAGACAGAAAAAGTAACACTGAAAAAAGTAAAACAAGGCAGCTCTGTTCTGTACTGTTTCGAGTTGTCATAATGTTTATGCTAGAGTGCACATGTACTTTTTATCGTGTACAGCACTTTTGTGTGACATGCTAGTTTACCCATCCCAAGCTAGGCTAACAGAGCACGAAGCGGGTAGAGGAGCGAGGAAGGTCGGGGGCATCAGAGAGGCAGCAACAGCGCTTAGAGCCAGAATATTTTTACATCTAACTCTGTAAGACAGCAGACTTGTTGTTGTGATTGTTGGAACAGTGTGCAGACTAATACAGATGGTCTGGCAAGTTTTATTTTGTTTCTGTTGAGTCTGAATGAAGTGGGTTTTAAGATTGCTAAACAAGGTCTTAGTTCGGTAAAAGAGGAACCTGAACTCAGAAGGTGTACGGATGTGTTTTCCGTTAACGAGGACAATAGATGTGTTATTTTCCTTTCTTGACATTTGGTGAGTTTATTATTTTTTTATTAAAGCTGTTAGAGCTCGTTATACGTAGCAAACTTGCTGCTCGTCTCTCAGGGCCGGTGATTCGGGGGGTCGGGGGACGTTGGTGCAGCACAAAGGCATGCACGAATATATCGGCAATCACTGATTATTGGACTGACAGTGGCTTATGGAAAATGTTTACATTTTAACCCTTTTACCAATATTGTTGTGTTTTGCACAGCCTTTGAGAGAGAAATCCCCCTGGCTGGCAAGAAATGCAAGTTATCATTTGATAATAACGAAAACGATGGCAAAGGGTTTTGGACACTGGGGAAAGAAATAGTGCAGCAGAAGCAAAGCATTGAAGACGTCTTGGAGAGATGGCCTGCACGTGTTCCAATGGAAGAGGTATGTTTTTTAGATGCAAAGCACCTCAGACGCATTAATCATTCAGACATACTCATTCAAAGAAGGATTATGGCACTGTAAGACCAGTTCAATCCATGTCAGCAATTATATAATGTCTTACAGCCAGGAAAAAATACACCTAACTTGATACATTTATGAGAATTTATTTATTTTTCACTGGAAATAATTTGGTCAGCTGTGCTGGTGGTATTAAAAAACAACTACGTGCAGCCTAGGCAATAATAAAGATGTAGAAGTGCACCTTTTATTGTTACAACATGCTTTATATCTACGTCTTATGTGAGGGTGGTCCTTCAATAAATCTGAAGAGGAACCCCCCCATATTGATCACTTAATATTAGTTTGACATTCAAAAAGCTTATTATTCTCAATATTCTTTCTGTATGCTCTGCTGTTTTTATTTTCTAGATCAATGCTGAGTTTGTATGAATCAACAGTCCACTTGGATACAAAATTCTTGGTGCAGTTGGACCTTTTGGCAATCTTAATCACTGGGGGTGAGAATCCTTTCTATCCACCCAAAACCACCAAGATGGTATTCAAAGGAACAGGTAAAGGTAGAGTCTCCCCTCAGTTGCAACAGCTTTTGCCATGTTGTTTGGGATCATGTACACACTCTGGACTTTGGATCCTATAGGTTTGTGTTTGGAGGTTGCTTAATATAGTTCCTGGCCCACTCCCTTGGTCTGACAATCTATCCTATCTGCCGTACGAAATCTGTGCAAACTCTTATTCATTATCAGTTAATCTGAAAATCAATTTCTCGATTAGTTGTTTAGTCGGAAATGTCGAAAAATAGTGCAAAATGTTTATCCCTGTTTCCCAAAACCCAATGTGACATCCCAAATGTCTTGTTTTGTCTACAATCCAAATATATTCATTTTACGGACATTGAGGACTAAAGAAATTACTTAAACTAATTAATTAAACTTAATTGATGATCAACATAGTTGGCAAATAATGTAATAGTTCTATTAAAAATCTATTAACTGATTAATTATTGCAGTTGTAAATGTTGTTTACTTATGGAAAAATGAATATAAATGTGTTGTAAACGAATGTTTGTGGAGAAACAATTCAGGTTGAAATGAATGGCTTATTTGCGTCAATAAAGACAACTATTTTTTTTTAGTTATGATAACTTGAAATAAGCATTTTGCTCAACCTACAGAAACTAGTTGTCATTGACTGACATAATCGACTTGTGATCAATTACTTCAGTGTCTTTAAGTTTAATCAATGTTTTACTTTTTTCAGTGCACAGAAACGAGTGAATATCAGCTTTCTCCTCCTGCTGCAGCCCTACACTGATCTGAGTTTATCATTTCAAAAAGAAGTCTCAAGAATGTAGTTCTTCCCTTAGAGCACTTTATTTAACAATATGTGTAAGCATGTTAGAGAATCACAGTTTGTACCTGCTCTTTAGATCAGACCTAACACCCACACTTCCACCTCAAAGACCAAGTCAAGACCCAAAGGCCCCAGTCTTGCAAGAGCAAATACCCAGTTTACACTATTGCCTGTTTCATCCACATTCTGTCATCTTTGTTTCTTTTATTCTTCTGTTCCAACATTGTTTCGACTCTTAATAAAGTGTGTTGAGAGTTTGTGTCAAATGCACTTCAAAAGGAAGTAATAACACGCAAGTGTGTATGCCTGCACCTGTGTGTGCATACTGTAGAAATGTTGCAAGACAGACAGACAGACAGACAGTCAGAGAGAGTCAGAGACAAAGCAAAGGTCATGCTCAGCATTGTGTGATGAACTGAGTCCCTTGGAATCTCATTTCCAAGGGCTAAATCTGATCAGCGCCTCAGACATGGACACAGAGATGGAAAACGATGAGGAGAGCAAAGCAAAAGGAGCAGAAGAGGAAGAGAAGAAAGGAGGAAATCGCAGAGAAGGAGGTGGAGGGGGTGGAAAGAAATTCAGAAAAGGAATGAGAAAATTCCATTTGCTTGTCCGCTGCTTATCTTGAGCTCTAATGGCAGAGAACAAAGAAAAATCCCACAATAATCGGTTTCTCCATCAAACGCCACCATCACTTGTATGGGAAATGGAAAGATGAAATGACGGAAGGCACCCCCACCCTCCTCTCTTATTCTTTTATTTCTTTCTCACCTGCTCTTTTGCTCTCTAATGTCATTTTGCTGGCCTGATGTTCGACCGGCACCCATATGATCTCTTTCTCTGAACATAAGGGGTAAAGAAGCCAAGAAGAAGTCATACACTGCAGAAGACCTCTCAATTAATTGAGCTTCCATGTTTATTGTCAGTTCTCCGCCAAGAACGTCTTTCACACACATCCATGGCACGGCTTAAATGGAAACATAAAAGTCAGAGGTGCAAATAGAAAAAAGGATAAAAAGAAGTAGAAGTTATTGAAGGTGTGATTCTATCCACTGTCAATACTGTTAGTGTTATCGGCGTGACAATGAAGAGGAAGCTTTGGCGCAGTAGTCTTTTCTTTCTTTTACTTCTAACATCAGCACTATATAATCCCTATTTGAGGATCACGGCTCACCTGAATGTATGTGTGTGTTTGTGATGATTTCATGTTTCTTCTCGAGGATTTCTTCTGTCCTTGCCCTTGTGGGTATGTTTTTATATGTGTTTATGCGTGTGTGTTTATTGGTGAGTGCCTGATGATTGTATGTTCCTTTCAGAGTCAATTTTTTTGTGTATGTGTGTGTGTGTGTGTGTGTCCAGATAGGGTCACCTTGCATCCATCTCTTACCATTTAGAGACCCCCTACAAGGATAAAAATCATCCTCTGAACTTAATCCAGGCTTATATCCTCTTTTTCCTCCTAACTCACGAAAGAAAATCACAAAGACACACACACACACACACACACACACACAGATGAGCCCAGAACACCTGAGCAGAGGGACCGACAGAATCAAGCTAAGAGTAAAACCCATCACAAACAGCTGAGTTTGCAGCTTCCTGCACATTGAGAACGTAATCTGTGTGTTCTCACTCGAAAACGTTCCTCAAATGATCACCAGTGCTTTAACTGAAAGACTGTATCCATTTATTATGGTAATATTAATAATTGTTTGGATCTGGCTTAATGTTTCTCGATTAGAATTGTTGCAACCCCTTCCACAGAGGATGTTTAAGCTTTCTCCAGAAGAAAGTTCTCTGAAAACCGAGCAAGCAGTAACACTGCACAGACTTGGAAGAATTAATGGTAACAAATGCCCAAAACCCAGTCAGTCAATTAGCACTGTTTAGCAGCAGCCTAAAGGTTAAAGAAGCAGGCATGTGACAGGAAAGGAGTTTAAATCCCTGGATGAACTGCCAGCTGTCCCAGTGAAACTGCTCAGTCGCCAACAGTAGAAGACCGTGGCTGTACTGAGCAGTTACAAGGTGAATATGTGATGCAGCACACTGAGGGGAGCAAAATGGTACACAGGCTCAATAATCCTTCTTTGAAAAGACTTTGGATTTTTTAAAGAAGATAAACCGGTTGTTAAAAAGATAGCCTCTATGGTTTGTGAGTGTTCTAAATGAAAGAATAAGTAAAAGAGAGACAGAATCTTCCATCCTGATTGAATCTGAAAAAATGAATGAATCTCATAGCTGTAAGAAACAAAAGAGTAATCAGACAATGAGCTGGATGCCAGACACACCATTGATTTCAAACTATCTCTCTAAGCAGCCTCAGAGGCGCAAACCATATCCACCTTATGATATTGACCCTGCCTCTAACAAATATGCTTATATTCATATTGCCTTTCTGACTGAGACAATGTGCAGGCTCTTTGGATGGATATTGGATCATACACACATGCTTACCTCTAAATTCAATATTCATTCTCTTGCACTTGTGCTTTATCTTTGCAGTAAATATTTATGTGCTGTTTGGCACACAGAAAAAAAACCAACAAACGAAAAAACAAAAAAAACAAATCTCTCAAAGACTAAATCGCCTTGTGTCAAAAATCAATGATAAAATGGGAGCGCAAGTTTTCTAGGTCACATTTGAATATTTCTTTTAGAGGTATTGATTTGTTTTGTGTGACCTACCCAGGCCCATTCGTTGTAATTAAAAGAGAGACAGTGGGACTGTGGCATGGGGGCCATCACAGTCGTGTGGCTATTCCATTTAGGTTATATATATGTGTGTGTGCATGTGTGTGTGGACATGTTTTTGTGTGTGCAAGTGTATATATTGGTGTGTTTCTGTGCAGCTAATGAATGAGAGGCAGTTATGATGAAGAGGGGGTGGAGCTGGACCTTAAGGAAGATTTATACTGTGTTGGGGATTTGTGTGTCTGCGTAGGTGTGTGAAATTTTGTGCTGTGTGTGTTGCAGTGAAGTAGATTAATTTTGTTATATTAAATTCAGCCTATAATCCAGACGTTGTCTCCCTAGCCAGAAGCCTTTACATCACACGGGCCAAAGCAGACAAAGGACTCCAGATCACAGAGGCAACCTGATGGTCTGCATGATTCTATGTTGTCTCTGAGTGTGTGTTTGTGCGCACGTGTAAATAGAGACATTGAGAAGAGATGAGAGATAAAATGTATCCTAAGCACCCTAATCCAGAAAGTTATGAAGTCTGTTTGTGTGTGTACATGCACTGGATAAAACAGCAGGAATAGCATGGAAAGGCCAAAATATAAAAAATATTCAGAACAGCATTATCCAAGAACATATTACATTTAGCAAATCAAAACATCAGCCAAATGAAAAGCTTGAATCACATAAATCATCCGGAGGCATATATAATACATACAAAGAATAGAAAAGTACAAAATAATTATTGCCCAAAAGAGTTAAAACAACAAAACTAATGGGCCGAAATTTGTATTTATATCCACAACAGGAAAATCAACACAAAAGACAATTAAAAAAAAGGGGGACACATCAACTAATATTGACTCCTGGTAGAGACAATTAAAACATATCCCTTAAAGAAGAGTAGGATCAGGTAATTATACTAAATAAAAAATAGTTTGTTCCAACTATAAATACAAAACAGCTTTAAAATCCAAATCTAAGTTCATTTCCTTAGATGGCAGATGGAATGCCTCTCTGTTCACAAGGATGTTGTCGATGTTCTCTCCCCTTTCTGGTTTTTCAAGCATTCAGTCCCAATGTGTAGATGGATTGTGTTTGAATGAATTAAAATGCAGAGCCACAGGGATCTTTTGGTCATTAGTGTGTACGCTAATCCTATACTCTGAAATAGGGATGTGTTGTTTTTCCAATGTGAGCTGAGCCAAAGGACATTTGATCATGTAGATTCTTGGAGGTACAAGTATGGTATCAGTGGAATATGAAAGCCCAAAACAAAACAATACACACATAATATTCTCAGTAGACATTAACAGGTATTATTCTGACAACAGGCTAAATTGCACACTTTGTATTAAACTAAAACTGGTCCATTAAATAAGCTACATATAACCCTGCCTATACAACTATATTTACAGGAGTATGTTATCTAAAAGCCAGTGTTTCAGTTTTGCCTTAAATGTGACTGGGTTTCTAGTCTGTTTCATGCTATTAGGAACCTTATTCCAATCCTGGGCACCAGAGTATCTAAAATACTTTTTACCCATCTGATTCTTAGCAGTGGCAGATTTCCTGGTGTTGTTCCTGTGAGCTCTATGGCCTGCAGGAAGAAGTTTAATAAGTAATTTGGGGCTACACAATTTACAATTTTGTGAACCTGGCAGAGTTTTAATTGTGTTACTCTTGACTCCACAGGGAGCCAGTTCAGTGGCATGCATTCGTTCCACCCTATATGCTCTTGTGGACTGAGACCTAAGATCACTCTGATCAATCTATTTTTGCAGAGTTGAAGTTTTATCTTCAGTAGCTTAGAAAGGCTACAGATGATGTGCTAGCATAATCAAAGTGGCATTGGATTAAGTTTGTGCCACAATATAATGTGTTTTGTGTTACAAGTAATGTGAAAGTAATTTTTTTTTTTTTTTTTGCTGGAATGTGCATGAGTGACATTTCTAAATAAAGTTGCATTGTGCACACTGTGCACCATCCAGTCTTCCTCACACTGCCTATTCCTAAATCTTTCGACCATGTCAACACGATGTTTATTATAAAACTCATCTGAGCTACAAATGCAGCATATTCTATTAAATTGACTAAAGTCCTGCCATGTAATACTGTGTTCTTGTCAGTTTCCTACAGCAATCTCTTACCAATTTGACTTGTTCTTTGATGATCAAAATGTCCAGAAAATTGATTTTCACATAAGCATGATTGACTGTAAATTGGAAATGATGACTGCTCGCATTTACAAAGCGTGTGAAATCCGACAATCCCTTTTATAGTACCTGACCATAGAAAGAGTATGTCGTCGATGTACCTTCACTAAAGACCAATACGGAAGGGAATAAGGATTATAAGAATTATTTAACTCGGAAGTCTTTAAATTCAAAATATCCAAAGTATAAGAAAGGATAGTTTGGGGCCATGGTGCTGCCCATGGCTTTGCCTTTTAATTAACTGCAAATAAAAAGAATCTTTGTACATGAATAATTATCTCATTAGAACCCGTTCTTAAGAGCAAAGAACCCTCATGTTGGTCCTCTTTAATGCCTATCCCAGGAGTTAATGTTGCTGTTGATGCATTTCCCTTTTTTGATTTGTGGCGGGTGACATACAGCAAAGGGCCACAGGTTGGACTCATGGCTGCTGCAGCAAGGACTCAACCTTGATACATGGGTCACCAGCTCTAGCCGGTGAGTTACCAGGACACAACAAAATGGCTCATTTGAAGGAAGCGAAAACTATTTTTATTGTTTAGGTGATTATAGACCAACGAAAACATACCTATGAATTTTATCCATTTCTGCCAAACGATCCTCCTGAATGTTACACACTGAACCTTAAAACACTTATGAAATACTTTTTCTATGTATTCTTCCATAGGTTCTATTGTTGTTGTTATATGATATCTATTGTTTCCCTTGGATGATTTATGTGATTCATGCTTTACATTTGACATCATTTTTGATGTATTAGATTTAATATGTTCTCATATGTTTTTTTTTCTGATTTTGATCTTACCATAAAAGCATGCTTTATCCCCTATATGGGAGTATCAGTGATGAATGTGTTTGTGTCTATATATTGCTTGTTCTGCTGTGTGATCGTTGTTTCACCACGCCCGATGAAGATTCTTGCGAGATCAAAATGTTGTCCTATTAAATTGAATTTTCTGGGAACTATCAGTACAGTGTGTGCATCCTTTGTCTGACATATATGTGTGTATGTGGCACATGTGATTAGCTGTTGTGTGTTGTCCAGTTGGACTTACAGACTTACAGTCCAACTGCAACATGTGTTTCGTGGGTGTGAGTGTGGTTTGTGTGGCCTCCCCTCTTTGTGCGTCCCGTGTCCCTCTGTCCTTTAGCCCCAGTGTCACCTTCCTCCCCTGTCTCCGGGCCGTCCAAACCTGTTTGAAGTGGCTATTAGCCAGAAATCAAAGCCTGCCATCAAGCCCATCTCAGCCCTGTGCCCTTTTAGAATATTCACCAACGGCCTTTTGTGAGCCCCCTGGAATAAAAATAATCAAAATCAGAATGGACCTTCATGTGCAATAATACTCTGTCTACTCTTATGGCCTCCACAGTCAATGCCATTTATAATTCATGCACCCATACTGATGGGTCCGGGGTGCGTTCAAGAGGTCCGCTCCTCACTGTTCATCAATAGCTGCCAGCCAGGTAGGGGACTTTATTATCGAACAGTGGCCATGCTATTTTGACGCAAACACTGTTCTATAATTATTAGAACTTCAAAAACTTTACACTCTCTCTCCCTTTCTCCAACTCCCTCCCTCTGTTTGAAATGGCCTCCCTCTCCCTCTCTTCTCTCTGTTGTTAATTTAAACACTGGCGGTTTCATCCCTCCCCGTAGGTGTCTGTTTTACAATAAAAGGTCATCCTCATTTGTCCGCAGCCACAAAAGGGACCACCGTCGAGGCTGGGGTCAGACAATCAGACAGACAGATAAATAGACAGACGGACAGAGGGGTGGCTGGCGCTACAGGCCGGCGCTCAGGATGCAGGAGCGAGTAGAAGGGAAAGAGAGATAAGAAGCTACGATAGATGGATGGAGAGACAGCGAGGGAGAGAGATAGGTAAAGGCAGAAGGAGGAGTGAGTGAGTGAGTGAGAGATGGGAGAGATGGAAGGAGTGGTAGTCGCTGGCGATGGGGCGGGTGGGCGAGAGCGAGGACAGATAACTAATCACGCCATCACCTCCAGTCTTCTTCCTCCTCTCTACTCCTTCTTCACCTCCTCTCTGCTCCTCTGCGGGGATGATTGACGAGGGCACGGTGGACTGAGGTTGTCCCAGTCCCCAGATTAGAAAGCCCTCAAACAAATGAAGCCTGGAAATGCTGCCCTAGGGAGCTGGAACCAACGGGTAGACAGACAGGACACACACTCTGGCTTAAAGAGACATGAAGATAAGGGAAGGGAGAACCAGAGAGGAAGAAGCAAGGGGAGATGGGAAATGACATGTTTCTTGGGTTTTAAGGGTATACAGTATGAGGAGAGACAGGAGCTGGAGTAAAAGGAAGGGAATAAGTTTAAGACAAGTTTAAGATTCTAACAAAGAGTGTGAGTGGAGAAAACAGAGAGGCAGAACGAGTGCAAGAGACGGAGACAATTATATGTGTAAGGTGAGGGAGAAAGCGTGAAGTCACTTTAATTAGGTTACCTGCAGAGAGGGACGAAATGAGAAGCTGAGCATGACA
Source organism: Dicentrarchus labrax (assembly GCF_905237075.1). Taxonomy (NCBI): domain Eukaryota; kingdom Metazoa; phylum Chordata; class Actinopteri; family Moronidae; genus Dicentrarchus; species Dicentrarchus labrax. The sequence goes on along the minus strand of NW_026136709.1, from coordinate 10,421,050 downwards.
AACAGAAAGAAAGAGAGTGATGGAGGAGAGGGAAGGAGAGACAGATAAAGAAAGGGGAAAAAAATGACTCCCGACCATGCCTTTACACACCTGTTCTCGTCCTTCCAAGATTACCGACTGCAGATTGTTCACCTTATGCTTCCCTGCAGATCTGATACGGTACATTTATCAAAAACTGAGAATCACCCTGTTCTCCTTACCAACCCCGCACACGCAAACACACACACGCACACACACACACACACACACACACACACACACACACACACACACACACACACACACACACACACACACACACACACACACACACACACACACACACACACACACACACACACACACACACACACACACACACTGCCGCAGCACATCTTGAAAAATGATCATCCTCGACCCTGGACCTATTGTTTAAAATTCAAGTATTAGTGAAAAAAGGAAAAAAAGGGGGGGAAACAGGTGATATATGACCAGATATTAAGAAAAAGTTTGATTTTATAGATGTCACATGACCCTAGCATGAGTGACCTCTATTTTCCCAAATGGCGCGGGTCCAGGGTTTTAATGGAGTCTCTGTGAGCCATATATCAGCGCAGCTTGTCTCGTAAAGCTCTCCTCGGGCCGACCTCACAAACCACCTCCACCTTTATCGTGACACTTAGGGAGGTTTTCACGAGCAGAAAATAGATGTATTAACAGGGAATGATTTTAATATAGTCAGTGGGTGAAAAAAAAGGCGAGAATGGGGAAGGTGCTGGAGGATTCTACTGTATATATTTGGATATTTTTTTTGTCAACAGTTCTCTTTCCATCCCTCCTGCTCTGTCTCAATCTCTGCTTCCTCCCTCCCTTCCTCCCTCCCACCTCTTCTTCCTATGTCTGTAGAGTGTCACAGTGTTACAGCTAGTCAACATGACACTTTTTAAAGTTTTGCGAGGAGGCTGACAGTGCAGAGAGGAGATTAACCTAGCTGCCTGCCATAGCACCTGTCCCTCTACTCTCTCTTTCTTTTCCCTTAAAAATAACAGAGGACCCACATGAGGCAGCTGGCCACATTGTGTTAAATTTAGGGCAGTGAACGCTTTGGAAACACTTTTATCAAGCAGATATTGTGAAACGAATATATGTTAAGTGTACAAAAATAACGGTACAAGCATATGCATGGGAACTGCGAGCACAGGCCACATATCTATGCAGCTATTCTGAGAAAGGATAAAAATGCATACAATATACAAATTGAGTTTTATGGATTTTATTTTTCCTGGCATGCAAAAGGCTATTCAATCCTAATCTGTTTGCTGCTTCAATAAGGTAATACACAACTCTACATAACTTTTTAGTGTTTTCATATGCTGTTAGCCATCTCAACAGCCTTTAAAAATGTTAATAAGCATGATGGTAATAAGCTTTGAAGAGACTGGATACATTTCTAGGTTTGTGCTGGAAGCACAGACGGTATTGTATGCATCTGCACTGCTCAGTATCAAAGTGCAGCCTCCCCCCAAAGACTGTATTCCCTGCGGTGTATTTTTGTAGCTTTGAACACTTCTTTAAAAAAACATGATATGTAATCTCATTTTTCTTTGCATTGCACCATAACAGACCTGAGCGTGGGGAAACTATACATTTGATAACAGAACATGAGAATGAATACAAATCAAGAAAGTTGTCGTGGAAGAATGTTGCAGAGGCGGAGCGGCTGCTGCAGTGTATTGTATCTGAAGTAAATACTGAATGACTAGTCAGGCGGTGTTTAAAACATACAGTGCCCCCAGTAAGAGCCTGCTCTTCATCAGTCAGAAAGGCAGAAATGAGAAATGCATCTGAGCGACGCTTTAAAAGGCAAAGTTCAGTAATTGAGAATGACAGACACACACAAAGCATCCATCACTCATGACCTTTCCATTTCTCCCTCTCTTTCTTTCTTTCCTTTCTCCTGTCTCTCCATTCAGGACAAGGACAAGAAAAGAAAAGGAAGAACTGGAAAGCATGTCTTTTAGACGACTGCATTTAATTGGTCTTTAAAAGCCACATTGTGAAGCCATTAAGCTGAAATCTGCTTGAAGCTGACATTAAATAAAAGGAATGAACATTTTGTGTATGTGATATGTAAACAGAGACACAAACATATGTTTAAGAATGCTACAATGTTTCATTCAAAATATCAGCATTGTATGTGGATGTGTAAGAGGGCGAACGTTTTGTATTTTTTAAGAAGCAAAAGCGATGAAAACTTAAAAACTCAAAGCGTTTATAGTTCAGGTCCCTGTGCACTGCTTGCATTTTAAGGATAATAGGTTCAGGGTAAGTTAACTCGTTCAAATCATGGGATTGCATTTGTTGCAAATTTTCTTTCATGGCCACACTCTTTATTACCCTCTCTCTTCCGTCTGTCTTACTTTATTTCTTTTCATTCCTTCTCCTTTCAGCTGTGTTAAAAATGACCAGGCCATACACAAGAAACATGCTTCTCCCCCTCTGTCTGTCTTAGACATGCACGCACACACGCACACACGCACACGCACACACACACACACTTCACATCTGGACTTGTGTTTAATTTTACGTCAAAGTCCGGACAGGAAGCACCTGTCTAGATGAAATCCTGCAAGAGAGAGAAAGAGAGAGAGTGCAGAGGGGAATGAAAAAGAGAGGAGAAAAAAAGCATGCAGAAAAGAAAAACATTAATCCATCTGTTGTGGAAATGCACGTCAGAGTCGTCACATTAAAAGCAACGTCAACAAACAGAGCGAAAACCAAATTGGTTTGGAAAAGGCAAGTCATCTGAAATTAACACAAATTTCATCCCCTCTAAATGTTATCGCGTCTGTCTGTGTTTGGACCTGAATGCAGGTCATTCTTTTTCTCCAAGGCTCAGGGGGCTGCTCACTAGCAGCTCCGCAATTACAGAGTAGTAAAACTTCCAGATGTGGGATTATTCTTCCCTTCACATTAGCAGATTAAAAGATCACTGTCTGGACAGAATCACACACCTGTTGCAAAGGCGGCCTTCATGATGTTCTTAACATCACATTGTGGTCAACTTGTGGCACAGGATGTTATTTGTCGAAAACAAGGGTCACTACTTGATGTTCATCATTCTTAAATTGCTGGATGGAAAAGAGTGTGAATAGAGGTGTCCTGAATGATGTGAGAGCCAGAAATAAGTACAAAGGCTGAATAATAACTGTCAGTAAATCAATGTATAATTCTGTGGGATAGAGGTGAGAATTTTGAGTTGGATGAGATAAATTGCATTTTTTATATTACCAAGACTGGACATTTTGTCCATTTACAATAAGAAGCAATGTTCTATAATGCATAATTGTATATACACTTAAAAGAATATATTGAACTACCACCACATCTGTGATTTTTGATTATGTCCAAAAGAAAAAATCCATGCAGAAGCAGAATATCAGCAGAATATCAGTATGTAGCGGGGCTTAAAATGGATTAAGAACCTTTCTTACTTGAGTCCTCAGATGTTAATGCAAAAGTATGTTTGATCTAGCCTGAGATCCTGGAAAAGGCTAAATATAACAAGTTTACTTTTTGTCAAAGAAAGATGCCACTCTGCATTCTTTGCAGACTTTGCAAACTTTGCTTATCAAAAGAATAACGTTAAAGCTACAAGAAGGAAGGAGGAAAAAAGTTGACATTTTTCAGCTACAGTGAGAGCTTGGGAAGTACATACCACCCAAAAGGTGACATTTTCACAGTGAACACGTGTGACTCTGAGCCTCCCCGCAGTGTGTTTTTCCCCAGCGGGGAGCATGGCAACATTATTGTTTTCCATGAAATCTAAGGTCCCACTTCAGATTGGGTCTGTGGAGGCAGTGTTTGGATTAACACATTAAGGCAATCTTTATTCCCTGAAAAAGAATTATAGATAGGCTGAGTATAGAGGAAAGTTAACTATTTAAATATGATGGTAGAAACATATGGTTACTGACCACCCCAAATAAAAAATAAATAAAACGATGTAGAAAAAAAGTCACATCCATCTGTAGAGATACTGTACCTCACCTGTACTACTGTACTATGAACTATGACAACTGTTTTTTTAATTCTTAACTGAGATTACAAAGATTGGTATATTAGAACGATGATGCGTGTGTTGGCTTAAGTTCTTTCTAATTTCCTCAAGGATATTTCTTATATCATCTACCTCAAAGTCGATTAAATAAGTAATGAGAATAAATTGTATTTCTTTTTTCCCCATTGTTAGTAAAACCTTGGTCTCGTTTCTATGCCTGGAGTTCTTGAAGTAAGCGACCATATAAGAATCTTTTAAAGAAATGTGTCCTCAACCTGCATGTCCACTCTTTTATTTCCTTTTTTAAAGTTATCCTTTATTGTCAAATCCTTGAAAAAGTAGTTGCTGAGTAACATACTTAAGTGGCGAAAATGACATATTTCATTAATTTCAATCTGGCTTGTCAAAGCGATGGCAATGAAACTGCAATTTTGAGGGTCACAGTTGTTGCAAATTTAGACAACTGGGTAACACTAACACAAAATTGTTATTATAAAAACCAAGTGAGGAACAAATCAGGAATAGGATAATTAACTAATCATTAGCCTCATTACCAGCCTCTCTTACACGGGGAAACCTAATTAATTTTGTTTCGTAAATTTGCTATGCAGACAATACATACACTTATACGTCATTTTAAACTTAATAACTTGTGATGATTAAAAATTTCATCCAAATAAAATATGGAAAACAGAATTTCTAAATTTTGTCCCGTGCATACAAAGCATCCGTCAGTATATTATCCACTTTCAGAAAAATCTAAAGTTTCTATCTATGACACGTGTAATCTGTACATGCATTTTGAGCTCCCATGAATCTTTTACAAAGTGGTTTGTGGTGTGCTTAAAAGTCATGGGAAATGTACGTTTTAAGTTGTTTTTTATGAGAAAAGGGATGATAATTTTAGCAAATTACAATTAAATTCTTTGCTTTTCTTAAATCTGGCTTTAAGATAACCTCAATAGGCAATGGTGGAAATAAAATTTTTGTCCTGAAGTTTACCCTTAAAATATTCATATTTATGTCTTTATATTTATCGCTCATTCTTATAACGCAAGAAGGCAATACAAATGTATTTGCAGTGTAAACGTGACATGGAAGTTCTAGGTGATTTTTGTTTTATTATGAATGTTTCCTCCAATCTTGGGGGTTGTCTTGCTTTAGTTTCCATATTGTCATTGAAATAATATTTGATGTTTAGCCCAATTAGTTAAATTACTCCTTTCCTGTTTCAGATTGAGCTCATTGACACAGAAAATAACTGACATTTAAAATTACTAACATGCAGTTCAGCAAAGTTCAGACAAATTCACTCATGCAATGTTCTCTGCGTGTCCTTTACATCATATCTGAGACATAACCTGATGTTTATGTCAGAACACATCTGTTAATTGATGTGGTCAGAACTCAAGTCTCTGCTGCGGGTGATGTCCCATCAAAAGTGAAGACGCCAGCTGTGGGCCACATATAACCCTGTTTCACTTCAATGTGCAGCCATAGACTACAAAGTTTAGGTGTGCCAAAGTGTGTTAAGCTCAACACATGCACTCCAGGTGACATCAGGCAGCTGCTACCTTGGGTTAAAAGTCCTCAAAGGTTGTAAAGGTTGATGCTGCATGCATTCAGTTATGGTCACAATCTTCACGTAACAGTGAACGTATGGTCATCTGTCTACAATCTTCTGTGTTTTATGGCATTCTTGAAACAGGACATTGTCAATACATTTTTTTTTTCTAGACAGAAAGTAAAGAACATAAGAGGCTATTGCAACTAAGAACAAAGAAAGAAATGTATATCTGGGTTCTGCTTAATGATATTTGCTATATACTGTTTATCTTGCACTGTTTCTGTATGTGACAATGTTTGGTTGTGGAGCCACAGATCCATTAATCAACTAATTAATTAGTACATGATGTCAGTAGATACTTCTAGTGTAACTATGAGAGATGGGAGTGGAAAGAAAGGCAATCAATTACACAGAATCATAGAGTACGATCAGCAGCAGGAAGACTGAGGTTTGCATTAGACAAAATGAAGCTCTATTAACTCCACTGGTGTCCCATTACTGTTTCAGTATTTATTTCACAAAAGATGAATCAATATTTCTTCACATGGATCTGATTGATTTGGCAAATAAAGTGAAATTCATACAAATATTTAACCTACTTTGATGACATAGATAAAAGAAATATCCACACGTTCTTCACTGCATTTCAGGTCTGAAATGTTGTAGTCGACTTCTTGATGTGCCTGTCATCCAATAATCGTGTTCGCCTATCTCAACATCAGATAGTGACTTCCTACATTTTGCAGGATGACTTTCAGCAGAGAACATGCCAGAACTTGTTGCATCCAGTTGTTGGTCCAAGGTGTAGGTGGAGAAAGCATTCGTGCAAGCCAAAAGGATAATAACAGCAAATGTTTTTCCAGTTGAGTCATGCATAAAACCCACAATGCAACTTGTGTCTCTGTTGCATTATGGACTGTGAAGACTGCTGTTGGTGGAAAATGTACTCTTCTACAATTGTTTCTGTTATGATGTTAAATATTGAGTGAAGAAAGAAGCCATTCATTTATTTAAGAGTAAGATATAAGGTGGATTAGACTTATTAGCAACAGACATCTAATTTTAAACCAGCAAAGAACTGAAGTGTTTTCAGTATATTTTATGTTAGACATGGAAATAGCACACACAAAGTCAGCCAGTTTCAAAATGTCTACACAAACACGTTTGCATTGTATAGAATGTACCAGTAGGAGGATAACATTAAGATAGCTCAGAGAGTTGTAACAAACAGACGGAGGCAGTAATGACCATGGCCATTTCCCTCTGTCTTCCTTCCCTCCTCCCTTTTTCCTTCCTTCTTTTCGTCTCCTTCAAGGTCAGTCGTCAGAGTGAGGCTGCATGTCACCGCTCCTTTGTCTATTCAGATAAAATTGGTGCATTCATCGTATGTCAGATAAACCTCAAAAAGGGAGTAAGGAGGGTATAGTGAGAGAGAGAGAGAGAGAGAGAGGAAAGGAAGAAAGGAAGAGGGGAGGAAAAAACAACACTACCCCTATCACGGCGTCCTCAAGCCTGGCCCTAGCCTGTTTTTATCTGTCCATGACAAATTCAAGCGTTCACGCTCTCCTCTCCTCTCTTTCCTCCACATTTTCTCTTCACCTTATCTACTGTCTCAGCACTGCATCACTTGCCATTTTAGAATAATGTCCCCCCATGTCTATAATGACATTGCCTTTGTGCTTCAGATTACCTTGGGATTTTCAGTCTAACCCCCCCTCCCCTTCAACACACGGATGCTGGAATAAAGATACACTCTCGCTCGCACGCACGCATGCACGCACGCACGAGCACACACACACACGCGCACACACACGCACCCGCGCACGCACACACACACACACACACACACACACACACACACACACACACACAAAAAACACACAAGTGTCAAAGGAAATCTGTCCATAAACCTTGAAAGAGACTAGCTGAATCAAGGTACCCCATTAACTAGCACATTTTTTAATAGAAAACCAGGGCTACGATGAGCAACAGTGAATTTCTGAATGATGATGTACGCTGTCATTGTTTATTCAGGATATCATGGCTGGAGGTTGGGTCTGGGTTAAAAGCATAGAGCTTAAACATAAAGATACATTCAGAATCAGACATCAAAGTTTGAATGTTAATAGCTGCTTCCTGCCTTATATATTCTTATATCTTATATATTCAGTAATATCTGACTTAACATGAAGCATCAAATCAAACTGAGCAACTCTCAGACTTTAAATGTACAGTATTAACTTTCTGGTGGATGATTGAGGGAATCTTTTCCATCTTTCAGGCCAGTACATTATACTGATAATAAATCAAAATGCAACTAAATTATCCAAGCAAAAACAATATTAAAGCGATCAATTTGTCAAAAGTCTTACATCTCTAAAATTCCTAGCTCATGTTGTACAGTGCAAGTTCTTCCTTGCCATTTTCTTCAATAAAGAAATCATTTTCCTTCAGGTATCATCAGACATGAAGCAAGTCTCCAGCATGTATTATTTCTGTGCTCTGATGAGCTCCTTAAACTGTGACAGGTCCTTCTCTCCCCTGCCTGGCCATGTCTCCTAATGAGATGGTAATCAGCCAGTCATCAGCAATGGGACCATGCAGGACACATAATGAGAACATTAGGCTGCATACTGAAAGGACCCCTGCCGTGTGGAGGATCAATGGTCTGGCCTGATGAAAGGTGGATGATGGTTGGAGAGAAAGAGGGAGGGAGAGAGACGCAGAGAGTTGTGGTGTTGATTGTCCAACACATTATCTACTGTACCCAATCCAGAGAAGTCACACAGATTTATACAGCAAAAAAGAAAAACAGTTAGTGTTGTTGCATTTACTGCTTTAACAGTTGAACCAATTTCATCATGGTCTATTTTTTTCTTCATGCCTATTTTATTCTAATTTACCGTTTGCTCCCTTACAGAAATTCAAAACATCATTTCACATCAGTCTTTAATTGTGCTCCACTACTTTATTTCATGTTTTAATCTAAACTTGACTGTTTGCATTGGCCGTCAGCTGTCACCTACTGTATCTTACAGTTCAAGCCATGCATCTGTTCTCTGTACTGTCTTGTCAGGTGCTGCTCCAAAGGAATCAAAGGAAGAGCTTCTTTCTAGACTCAGCAAAAGGTACCACATTTTCTACTGACAGTAGAACAGAGCATAACATAGCCTCAAGAGTTGGCATGTCAGATTTCATCTTTATGCGGTCATAAACATGCCTCAATGTTCTCAAACAAATGAGTTCAGATGGTAGCGATATTTAATTGCCACAGAGCCACCTTACATTGAGAGCAATGAGTTCATTCCTGTTTCCTGGGTTCTGTCAGAAGGGATTCTGGAGAATGCAATACAAAGTGAACTGGCCGAGTTGTGACATGAGCTCTTGTTACCATGGATGGATTGGACCAGACAGTCCTATATATAGACATTGAGAAATGTTGTACAACAAATTTAAATAAAATGTATTTTTACATTTATAACTAAAGCTGTCCATTCCCTGTGGTACTTGCATTCTTAAAACCTTAAACTCAGCTGGGGGTGTCTGTGATGCAGTTAGGATCAAAGATAAGATGACTGACTAATGTTCAACAAATATTTCCAACCAAAAAGTCAGTTTTTGCTCTTTATTGGTGAATATTATTATTGAATAATTAATCATTATATCATGTTGATTTGTGCCACTAAAGCAGAGATCTCCAAACACCACCAGAGTAAACAATAACAAGAATGTTGGAAATTATCACTTGAAGTCCAAATACTTCACCCCAGACTGATGTGCACTGGTGCTTCAAATGGATTTTGATTCTGTTTCCAATCTTTGTGCTGATCACTATACATGCTGCTGTTTAAGTGGCACTGGTTATGGATCACACTTTACATCTTCAACTATCAATGATACATAACTGAATTTGCCTGCATGCTTACTTAGAGAGTGAAAACATTTAACATGACTAGACTGTGGGATAGATTTTAGACTCAATCCAAAACGTGTGATGTAGCTCCAACACTTTCAACTGGTATATCACTTATTTAAAAATTATGTACATAAATGTGAAGAAATAATGGGAACCAGGGTCATCGCTGTTAAATATTTAGTGAGAATGCCTTTAAACAAAACACGGCAATAAAGACTGCATTCAAAGCAATATATACATGTTTTATGGTGTAATGGCAGCAATAGACACCCTAAACCAGATATCACTCAATTACGCAATCCGCTCATATGCATTTATTTGTGCATTTTTGGCTGATTCGATAAAACCCGGTCTAACACAGTACAAGGACCACAAAAGAGGCTTTCAGTGTGAGTGAGTCATTTTGATCACACTGAGTCGTTAGAACAATCCAGGCACATGTGAAGGACCAGAACGCGTCAACCCCCACTATGTTGTACATCATAAAAGCTGCTGTGACAATTCAGATGTGGAGGATGAACTCTCCCACCCCAACTTCCCTCTCCCATATAAACCATTTGGTAACCCTTTATGGATTTCACATATGTAGATTCTTATTTATGTCCACTCTGTCTTCTATCATCACTATGAAACGCAGTCGCTGTTTGAATCCGGCCATAAAACCGACTGGAGTCACGTTAATTGTCAGACACAGACGCAAGTTCTGATCATAAACGCTGTATTACATACTGCTGCTTTAAATCACAGACAAATCTATCCCTCCCCTCTCTGGTGCCTTCCAAAGTGATTTGGTCTCAATTTGTAATAAAAAAGACCAGCAGAAAAACGCTGCCAGTGCCGGCGATAGGCTTCTCTTTTGTGTTTTGCATTTTTTCACCTTTTCTCTCGTCGCAGTGACTGACTTTTAATCTAATAAACATTGCATGAGCCCACTGACCAGAACAAAGGGGAAGGAAAAAACATCTTTCTGAACATCTATCAGATCTCTCTTGTTAAAAAAAGGGGGGTGGGGGGGGTGTTCCTTAATAGGAATGGGGTAGGATATAAGGTTTCATGCCAGGATCGTAAAATTACTGAGAAATAAAAGCCATTCATTTCACATGACATCACCACCTTCTGAGGATGTGAGCTTCAGCAGCTTCAAAAAGAGGACAAAATGTTTCCTCCATCGACTTCGGTACCGCTGTTGTCTGACAAGACATACAACACAGCAGAACAAAGGAGTGGGATTACCCTTCCTGCTATTGGCTAGAGCTTTTGAAACATGCAATAAAAATATAATATTCTTAACAGCATAACTGTCTTGGTACAGTGTTTATATATATGATCAGACAGTGAGAGACTCTGCTTGGGGCAGATTTGAATGGATTTCTCTCTTGTAAGATGTGGGCACAGTAAAAGTTAACACACGCCTCACAGTGACCCTAGTGGTGGTGAAATCACAAAGCAACAGCTTACACAACAGGGATGATAAATAGCTGCCCATCACCCCGCAAACCTGTTACCTTCGCCTGTATACTGCAGTACATTTCCAGTGAAATACTTGCACTTAAACATTCCCTCTATGCATGCTATTAGTGCTGCCCACTAATTTACACTTAAGCGCTAGTTTCCAGTAGGATCGCAACCATTATGTTTATTCACATGGTTGTCAGTCACTCGCCACGGGACTGAGTCAAATCAGTCTTGTATGCTTGACACAAATGATACAGCACTGGAGCATGCTCCAGGGGTACTAATGGTTGGTCTGAGTAGTTCTCAGCCTCAATGTCACAGAAAACACATAATTTCCAACCTGCTCCACAACAAATCCATGCCATACTCAAAGAGATATACATTTGCTAATGGGAAATGCATTGGCGAACAGAGGTGGGCTAGCTGGCTATGATGCACATCTCTTATCAACAGTGACTCGCCACATATGGGAGAGAGGAGGAGGTATGTGTTTAGTGACTGTTAAATATAAATCAGTGGTATACTCAACAATATATGCACCACATGAGCTCTGATGGCTTATCATTCCTGTCAGCACCTCTCATACTACAATATATGGAGCTATAAGGACACAGGGTCTTTAATAATTGGCAGTGCCAATGAGAGGCCTCAAATCTATTTGTTGGGTTAGTTTATCTAAATAAAACAAACAGGGATGCAACATTCAAAATATGGACAGACATTATTAACAAAGTATAAAAGAATAATTTAATTTTTCTCCCTTTCTCAGAGAAATGTGACACATCATCTCGCGCGGTATTGCGTTGCCCGGGGTGAGGGCCCTGCACAGTAGATGGACCGCTGTAATTTCTCATCTATCAAATTATGGTTTATTGTTCAGCACAGCAACCCCAGGCTACACACAACCCTGTGCACTGACAGTTATGAAACATTATATTTCCACTGTCATAGTCCAGGCCCAAGACAAAGCTTAAGAAAGAAAAAGAGAAAGAAAACAGAAAGAAATAAAAACTCCAACGTAATCTTAACACTCGTCATGTCAACATCTATGTTAAACAGAGCTTTGATCACAGCCGCTCAAGCCCACTGTTGCTATTTCTGGGGTTCGCTAACGACGTTAGGTTACTCAAATTGCCATTAGCCACTACTGTATAAGCTTGTTTATTATTGCCATGGTAATGATTTTTCTACCAAATGAAATTTGTCGGCAGGAAATTGTGTTTAATGCTGGTCTAATGAGTCTGCTGTAAATTAGCTGGCGTGCCAGCGTGGATGACTAAAAGGCCTTTAAGTAACCTTTGGTCTCTGTTGAGGGTAATTTGATACTGCCACTGATGATTCACTTAGCGAGGCTAAAAGCTATAGGCTTGCATCTCAAGAAGGACATGTGAAACTACTATCGCTCTTGAACTAGAAGTGAATGTGAAAATAATCAAATCGACTTGCAACTAGATGACTTTAGGACGGTGAACGTGAACTCCTGACTGGAGTCAAATCAATTTAGTGTTTTTGTCACCAAGGTCAAGGTTCATCCGCACACACAACTCACAGTTGAGCAGGTCTTGGATCTTGGCCTAATGGAAACAGCATCTCTTCTAGATGGTGACAATATTACACAATTCAACCAGAACAATGTTCAAGGCAACCATGTCCCTGTCATTCCTTCCCAACTGTCACACTTTCTTTCTTCTTACATTTTACATACAGGCATAATTTTCCAATGACATGAAAAGGGCCAGGTAAGTAAGGAGAGAAATATGAACTGCAGTCATACAATAATCTGGTGTCTGTAATCTGTATATATTAAATTGAATGAACACATGTAATTGCATGGGGTAAACACACACGCCCTTTTCAATTGGTCATCATTTGGTACATTTTTATAGCTAAACAATAAACTTTATCATCAAAATAACACCAAATATAAAATGTCAGTAAATTTCCAACAAACCTTACTGAAAATAAAATTATTGATAATGATAACTACAAGTAAAAGCATATATTGTATAACAACAAAAGTGTCAGATAAACACAAAAATACAGCCTAGAAACACTACTTTGGTGCAATCGGTCAACATACTGGCTGTGATAAGTCAAATTTTGGGCTGAAATAATAATAATATAGTGGCTGAAAGCTCAGGGTCTTCTACTTCTCTACTAAAGAATACTGTGTACTGCAATAAAACATCCCACACAAGAGAATCAAATCTTACAGAGGACTCAAAACAGTTCCTTCAAATGAACAAAATTTGTTTGTGTCAGTGTATCAAAAGAACCTCAAAACACCAACACGTGTGTGTGTTTGTGTTTTTGTGTACATGCATTACCAGGCACACTGCCGCGTGTTACAGTTTTGGCTTTGTGCCAGGTCTGCAGTGAAGACTGAGCAGCTTCCTGATGTATCTGCGTATGCAAAAAAGTGTGAGTGTGCGTGTATGTGTATGTGCGCACACACATCGCTGGCACCCCTGCAGGTCTCTGGAAGCACACGTGGGTATTTCCTGTTGAAGTTACCATGCTCTGTCACAGGCATGGCAGCCACACCCCCTGGCATATTCCCCTGAGATCTGATAAGAGGTGTGTGTGTGTGTGTGTGTGTGTGTGTGTAGAGGTCGACTGTGCGTCTTGTGTTTTAATGGTGTGACATTCCTCCTTAATGCAGGTGGCCCCTCAATCTGAAAACCCTTCCTCTTTAGACACTCGTCTGTGTTTAGTGCCACCCCCTGCCGCGCCCCCATGTAAACCCCCATTTCCCTGTACCTCCCACTGCGCCTCGCCCACCCACGTCGCCCCTCCTCCTCCGGCAACACGTGCCCCCTCTTAGTGCCAACATGCCCTCATCCCCCCCATCTCCCTCCTCTCCCCTCCTTTTTCCTCCCCCCTGCACACTTCTATTTTTCCCACGCCCGCCTCTTTCTGTCATCGCGTAGTAGGAGTGGTATCACCGCACGTGCCCCTTTTTAGTGCCAACAAGCTCCCCTGTGGCCCTGCTGCCCCCCCACCTTCCTGTCTACCTCCCCTCAGTCGTGTTTTACCCCCCGCCCAGCTCCCGCCCCCTCCTTCTCACACTGTTCGTCTCATCACTATGTAAGTGGGGATGCCAGACTGTTTTGCATACGGCTGTTTAGTCCTTTGTGGCAGGCGGGGCAGCATGCGAATATGCAAAACGGTGATGGGGAGGCATTTTGTAGTGTGATGAGGAAGGGGAGACGGCGGAACTATGAAAGATGCTGCCGTGTGTGCATATGCTTGTGTGTTTTCCAACAGACTCTTTGGCTCGTCAGAGCGATGGTTGGTACGGGAGCGAATGCCACCAGAACCAAAGCCCAGTTGAGCAACATGGCGATGGAATACCACCCCCAAGCAGCCATAAATCCTACATGGAGGGACACTCTCATCTTCTGTGGCCTTTATTCCATTTAAGGGACAATGCAAGGAAAGGTTGTCATTTTTTTTTCCAACATGCATCGTTACTGTAAATCCACACGACACAGAATCTGCAAATATCAGCGGCAAATTAAGAAGAAAGGGACGGGGAAGTTCTTTCCACTTCCCCCTCCTCTTCACCCATATCCTTCTCTCTTCTACTTATCTGTGGCAGAGAGCCAATGGTTCATTATAATTGGCCGTTGTCATCATGCAGATGACACACAGTCAGCGCTCTGAATATCATTAGCGCCTTCGCATACCTCCGCTCTTTTTTCTTTTTTCTGTCCTTTCTTCTTGTTCCTTCATCCCGAGGCTCGTTTCGGGATTCGATATTCCAAAAGGTAATTATCATCCACGAAGCAGCCTATCAATATGCAGAGATAGCTATAATGGGGAATGAAGGTGCATGTCTGATTGTCGTTTTCTCTTTCGCTAGTTCCAGTGCAAATGTAGAACAATCTCCCAGGGTGTGAGGGAGGATAAGAGTGTATTTGTGTGATTGTATTTGACTCTCCTTTGCAGTGGAGTCCATTGTATATCTCTGTGGTTAAAGAGTGTTCTTTGCCTCCTCCTCCTCCTCCTCCTCCTCCTCCCCTTTTCCCCTCGTTTGCATATATCAGCCTCTCCTTGGGTAGAATAATAGCTCTTAATTCTTCTCTGCAGCTCTTGGCTTCTGATCCATGACAAAAAGAAAGAGCCAGCCGGTCAATTTGCATACTCCGCATACTGATGAGGTGTGTGTTGCCGACTGCCTAATTACCGAGTCCTCCAGTCACTCTCTCTCCTCCTGCAGCTTTCGCTTTTAACCCTCGCTCGCCCATTCGCCATCTCTTCGTCTCCATAGGAAACCATTGTCGGATTCAACATTAATTCAACTGGAGGGGCATGTAGAAACAATAGAGAAACAAGAAATGAACAGAAGCATATTGCAGTGATGAGCGGTTCGTTCGTTCACCTTCGTTTATTCCCCCGTCTGTGTTTATTGGCTAATTTGCGGCTCCTCTCGCTCGCTGCGGCTCTCCTTAAGCTACCCTCTTTGTCTTTGCCTTTGAAATTTACAAAATCTTACAAGAAATCAATACTTAATTGATTATTCACTTTCCTGCAGCCTCAAACGACCGGCGAGTGCACGTGCGTATTAAATCCGGCGTGTGTCTGTGTGTACGTGTGAGTGAGTCTCTGGTAGATCCCATGGTATTCCCAGTTCTTTCGAGGCAGCAGGCGGACGAGGTGGCAGGGAGCTCTGAGAGAAACACTCTGCAGCATCAATGTGAATGTGTATGTGTGTGAGTGTGTGTGTGTGTGTGTGTGTGTGTGTGTATGTGTGTGTGTGTGTGGGCATATGAGACGTACCAGGGTCCCGTCAATAGCACCAAAGCCAGGGAAGTTCCAGGGTTTGAGGAGGGTTTACTTCGCAGCCTTTTTGCTCAAACTGCAACAGCCATCCAGAGGAGGGAGAAGCATGGAAATCATCAACAACAACAACAACAACAAACCAACACCAAGCCTGTGGGCACAGGAAGCACAGCAGGCTCCAAGCAGGATGTGGAAAGGAGTATATCCTCGTTTTTGGGGCTTTTTTGTCCTCTTCGCCGCGCTTCTTTGTTTTCCGTCCTGGCTCTGAGAAGAGAGCAGGGCAAGATGCCACCTGGACCCTTTAGAGAACTCTGTGGCGAAGTGGGCGCGGAAATAGGGGCGTGAAGAGAGGGGCGTGAGGAGGAGGAGAGAGAGAGGGGTAAAGGGTGCCTGGCGCCTGCCTCTGATATGCCATAAGGATGGCAGGCACGTAATGATAGCAAATGTAGAGCAGATTGGCTTGGAGGAGGAGGAGGAGGAGAGACAGGGAAAGGGGGAGAGGAGACAGATGGCAAAGCTGGCCTGGTGCCAACGATACCAAGACATGACTACGCAGAGAAACCTCCCCCTACACTCTGACACTTGTTGCTGTCTGTGTGTTTATGTGTTAAGATCACATGTGAGGACACCTACTGTAAGCAGGAAATTCCCCCACCAGACCATGGGTGTTTTACTTTCACCATATTGCCTCAATGGGGCCAGTGAACTTCTGTTATCTTTTATCTGTGACAGAATGATGATAATTTAATGGTTCAATATCACTGTATGCATTGGGTGAGATATTTAAGTATGTATGAGAGCCTAAAGCAAAATGAGGGTGAAAGATAGAGGTCTGGCCTCCAATTTGACCTCCATTTATGCAATGTGGCAAAGGTCAAATATTGACTCTCCTCACATATCTTTTTTCAAATCCATCAAAAATAGATGTTACAACCCACACCTCAATCTTCTTTTCTTTTTCTTTTTTTTACATAATGACATTTGAGTTTTAGTGGGGAAATGGATGTGGTTTTTGTCTCACAGTGTTCGGGAGTAAAAACTGCTGGCTTGTGTTAGTTTATGACAAGAAAAACGGATGGCAGCTAGATAGAGTATTATGATGTTCATATTGAAATGTGCTGAGCAAACATCTTCCTGCACCAGCAGACGTGCTCTGTGTGTGTGAGAAAGAGAGAGAGGGAGGAAGAGGAGGGGAGAGAAATGTATTTGTGTAGTGTTTGGGGGGTGGTGGTGGTGGTGCAAAACACATACTGTACTGTATTCTTGTCTGTCTGAATGTGTGCCAAAGAAGCAAGAGGTTTTCACACCAAAAGGAAACACATATGCATCATATGAAAACTGCCACTGAGGTATGCTGAATATTATTGACAGGTTGGGACATAGGACATGCAGAAAAATGGGCTCAGACTGGCTGTAGCACATCCAAGGTGTTTTGAAATGGCCACAGGATTGAAAATGTGTTTAATTGTTAATATTTTGCTTGTTTTGCATGATTGGACTGGGCAAACCTCTGTTGGCTGCAGATAAAGAGTAATGTTATCATACATTGTGTGTGTTCATGTGTGTGTGTGTGTGTGTGTGTGTGTGTGTGTTTGAGTAGACTGGATGTAGGGAGGTGGGGTTACTCAAATCAAAGCCCTATTTGAATAAGAACAATCACATCCCGAAAATGGAGTAGAGACACAGAGAGGGGGAAATAGCGAGGCGATTTGACTTGCGAATCAGGCGATGCATATCTGCATGCTAATTACGTGACAAGAAGGGGGAAAAGAGTGGAAAGCGCCCCCCCAAGCACCAGACAGAGAGAGGGCGAAGGAGGGAAGACATGGCAGACACGAGAGAAACAAGGGGGACGAGCGACTGAACAAATGGACAAATAAACGAAGGAATCAAAGGGAGCTATAGACGAGATGGGTAATTAATTCCCCATAAGCCTTTACTCTACAGCATTTGATTTTCTTTGGAAACAAATCGACACGCACGGAGAAGAAAGAAAAGAGCGAAAGCAGAGGACGAGGGCAGGAACTGGAGCAGGGTTGGGGGGCATCCGAAAATTAAAATTATTGATTGATCTTAGGGTGCTGGGGGTTGTAGAGCGGAGGGCATTTTGAGGATGTAATTAGAGCGGACTGGGACCAAGGCTGGAATGATAATAGATGACGTTGGAATTCACCATGGCGATTGCCCATTAATCTCCATTAACGGCGACCAGGATATTAAAAAATTCTAATTGGAGGGACAAAAATGATGTGGATGGTGTGCGTATGCATGTTTACAAGTGTGTGTGTGCTGGGATGTTGATCTTGGGTGTTTGGCGATAATTGCCACCATGGGGGACTTGTGTCCTGAGGTATAGTATATCAACTGTATTAGCCCGCTGATTAGAATTATGAACCATTGCTGATGCAGTACTGAGTGTTATGTTGTTTCATTTTTTTTTTTAATAGAGTGACATCAACTCTCATTGATGGATTGGAAAGAGGGATTATGATAACTTCATTTTGTTTTTGCCTTTGTCTTTAAGTGTTGGTCTGGGCACTTACTATAGTATGCATGAGTGCATGCATGTATATTTTTGTGTAGTGTGGGTGATGACATAGCAAAATATGATTTTGTCAAGTTTTCAATATCAGTTACTTTGCACTGTTATTCAAAACCAATGTAGAAATATTTTTTTGTTTTTGTTTTTTTATAAATGAGGTTTACTATTTACGGTATTTACTATGAAATTTTCAAGAAATGATTAATGACATTATGTAATTTTGTAATCTATGCAATAAATAAATTGTGTACTCTGTATTACACACAATAAAATGATCTTTATATACTTCATCGTCTGTGAGTGTCATTTAGTGGTAACATAAAACAACATGAATCCTTTCATTATTAAGTTCACACTGCTGTAGGGAGTCCTCTCAGCACCTATGGGTGCTGTGATGTCATCAGTGGCCTTGGATCTGCTGTTGGTACTAAGTTACATCAGCCCAGATTGAGGCGCACGGATGACAGGCCAATACTGTGTTTATCAATAGCTCCACCACCTTGCATGACTGTGCTGTGACACTGTCAATAGATTATGAAATCTTACTGTGTCAGCTATTCAATATTACAAATTGCTTGTGTGTAGTCGGCGTGTGTGTGTGTCCGCGTTTGTGTGTGTCCAAGACGTAAATATGCAAGAGGTTAATGCGTATGTTCCTGTAATGTATCCATGTATTCACTCTGCATGATTAGGTACTGTCCTTGAATTAGTAAGATGAAACTGCAACCCCCAACTGTGCTGCTGTTACACACTCATATTCAATCAAACACACACACACACACACACACACACACACACACACACACCCCCACACACACACACACACACACACACACACACACACACACACACACACACACACACACACAGATACTGTAGCCAAACAATCGCAAAGATCTCCAATTAGGGTTAAAATGAAGAAGTAGCTGTACTCACAGAAGCATAATAACAAAAAACATTTCACCTCTATTGTTAATTCATTGTTCATTAGTGAAAGAAGAGAATGTCACCACTCAGAGTTAGCATGCTTTTGTGTGAGGTGTGTGTGTGTGTGTGTGTGTGTGTGTGTGTGAGATGGCCAGTGTGATGTCATTACGTTAATGGTCTTTCACTGGGGCTAGTCATTAAATGAGGATATTAAAGCAGTAGGCTGTTTTTATATGCATGGAAGGGTGATGTGTGGGGGTCACAGTTGCTCGGAGTCATCACTCATGCACGATGGGAGGACACACAAATACACACAGGGACACAATCACACATACAAATGAGCAAAATATGTATGTAAGGGGTCACTCAGCTCCCTTCAAGAGAAATGTGTCTATTTGTTTCACCCTCTTTTTCCGTAACGTGCACACCACCACTGACCGAGCACTCACTTTCCCCTCGTTTGAGTTGTTTTTTATGCATACGTACCCTCTCTCCAGACAGATTGATCCTGATATTTATGAGCTGGGCTTGACATGCATATTATTATTATCATTACCGTTATTATGCATTTCAGGGGAGGGAAATAACATTAGGCCTGGCAGAGGCATTGCAGAAGTAGGGGTTATCATTGCTCCAATCATCAGATTGGTCTGATTTATGATTTATGCAGACCCCATACTGCCTGAGATAACGCCCCTGGAGGTGCTGGGTTGTAAAAAATTGTTTTAGCCAATTGATTAATCAAGACTGGTCATATGTGTGAGTACTTCATTTGTATATGTGCTTAGACGACAAAGGGAAATGTGTGTTTATCATGTGTCTGTATCTATACGGGCATGCTGGTGTCTGTCTGTTCTTGGGTGATGTGACCTTGTCTAGCAAAGTGAGAGCAAGGATTGGTAGATTAACATAACATGATGGAGAAGGAGGCAGATGATAACATGAAGGAGAAATTGAAAAGGTCAGAATTTTTTTTATTTATTGTCTCATATAAGTAATAGCAATGTAGAATTTGACTTTGAATTGTATTTGAACAAAATAAAAGATAGAACGACAAAATTCATATCACAATAAAGCCTTGAAGTTTTGTTACAATGTTTGTTGTTGCTTTTGTTCTGGTAAGGCAATGGGTATTAAGGTCATACACTAGGAAAGAAAAATATATATTAATTATTCATAAGAATAATGAAAAGTGCAAAACATGCAAGGTAAATAGACCAGTCAGCATTTTTTGCAGCATTCTCTTTAATACCCTTGAGACCAGCTGGGTTTAGATCTGACTCCAATATTTTAGATTTGTTTAAAATTGTAAATTACAAATGTATCTGATCTGTCCAACCTTTCTTTCCTTGAACACCCAAAAATGCTTCCTTCTGCAGTATGTGTTGGCCCCATAAGCTTAACTAATGAAATGCTTTAGGTTACAGATGTTAGGGTGAGTAACGCCTGAAGATGGGGCCTGCCAATTCGTGCAAAAGAGAGATGACTTGTAAGACACTAGAGAGGAAGTTCTGCCTGGGAGGTTGAACTTAGGGCAAATACCCCTTGAACTCCGGTCACAGTATGATCACGGTGAACATCTGGTACTCATTTGAATAAATCAGCTTATAGTGTGTTGTACATCAGTAAGAACATATACATTTTGGTGGCATGACAACTGAACTTAACTTTATTTATATATCATACTAGTCTCTAATAAACTGGACCTTTAAAAAAAGTGTCGGGTACAGTGTAACCTGTACCTTACATAAAATTTGTGTTAACCACTGATGTTATAACAATGTTTTATGAGTTTTTTGCTATCTTTAATTGTTACTGCCTGTTTTTTTTGTGTTTTTTTGACACACATGTATAAAAACCAAAATTCAGATGAACCTTATGATTGAGGTTTATGCAGCTTTTTAACAGTGCTCTTAAACAGGAAAAGGAAAGCTTTAGTTACAGAAGTACATAGACATGGCCAGCTGGACTTCATGTCAGTTAAAACTTACCAGAACACAATACACAAATTCAGCGTACATATCCGTCAGCCTCGCTGTATGTGCTGACTGACAGGCAATGTTAAGTTAGTGATCTTACCTGCTCCTACTGTTACATTATCCCCTATAACTTCACATCATCGCCAATGCCATGTTATATACATTCTGTCTTTCACATCACAAGGTTAATCCAGTTGGCGGTGTGAAAATATATAATAAAAACTCAAAAGGCATCATGTATCAAGTTATCCCTATAACAATCATGCATCCATGATCTCTCTCTTCATCTAATAACATGAACAACATCTTCATTTTCTTCCTAATCATTTCCTGTGTTGTCCAGTCCTATTTCTATAGTATCCCATGTTGAGGTGTTTGCAGCTTGTGTATCTACAGAGCCTTTGAATTTTGCTCAATTTTGCTCAGTTTTTTTGAGTGTTTTCATACTTTTAGTCTAGTCGACTAGTCTAAATTTAAAATTTATTGACACGGAAATTAGTCGTTAGGAAGATCCTTAATTTGTTTTGGTTTAAAACATTTTTCAATAAATATGAAACAGTAGTAATAACAAGAATCTGTGATGCTAGCACGAAGTGAGACGTTTTCTATGTAAAAAGTTGCTTACCTTGATGACGTATTGGAAGAACAAACTGATGTAACCTGCACCACTTCATCTGAGCAGCTCACTGTGGCTCCCTGCAATATATAAAATGGATCAGTAAACCAATAAGGCATCAAAACATTTCCAAATCATTATCATCTAAAAAAAAAACTGTCAGCACCATTGCTAACCTTGGTGATAAAGGCTTCATAATATCATTGTGGTTCCCCAGTAACAGAATTTTAATGTAACAGTTGCAGCAGTGAACTTACATGTCCAAGATGGTCACATGACCAGACTGCTGAGATTAGTTTGCTGTGATTACTTCTTATTACATGCTTTTAGTTAAATAATGATGTGGTATGTTAGATGTCACCCATATGTTTCCTAAAGAACTTCTGATGGCTAGAGGTTGGTTTACCATTTACTGCCATTTCAGTCAGTCTACAACAAGGCAAATCTTCATACCCCCTTGTAATAAACCACAACCAGTTCGGAGTTATGGCTTATGTAGGCTATATAATTATTTTGTCACATTTCTGCACATGAATGACTGGAATACTGTGCTATTGTATTCATTGTATTTGTCTATGCACTTCTGTTTCCAAGTTACCCCAGTAGGAATTACTGACCTACAATACAGGTAATTGGCAGCAGGTTGGAAACTTGACTGAGCTAGAAGAAGGTGGCAAAATAGCTTTGAGCAAGGGCAAATATCTGCCACGTGTATGCATGTAGTCCTGGGTAGTATTTAGGGGACTGGAAGTAAAACTGAGTGATATGCCAGGTGATTTCATGCAATACCTTAGTGTGGCTGTAATGTGTCCTTGTGAAAGCACACCATACATACAGACAATCCAACCTACAGGCAGATTTCAGGGATTGGGACCAACTGCAGTATCAGTGAAGCAGAGCTAAAGGGAAGCGGGCCTGTAGCTGGCCGTGGCCAGGCTGAAGGAACCACTGCCGGGGTGATTATAGATTCTGAAAGCAGCGCCGGACTCTGAGGCAGAGATTATTATAAATTTGGTCATTGGCAATGAGGACACTACAGGGGAGAGAAAAACAAATATTAGGGCCCCCTTCAATGCCGGGGCCAGTGTGAGCTGTTTTCCATTTTAATGCATTATGTGTGTATAAGGGAGAAGGGGAGATGAGGTTTTTTTTCTCCTCTGTGTGGGCGTCTGTGTGTGTGTGTGTGTGTGTTAGATTCAGCAAACTCAGATTTACATTTCCCTTGCACTGCCTGTGAAATGTTTTCAGACGTGGGCAGCGTGACTGCAATAATATATAAGGCTCGTTCTCCCCTGCTCTCTCACCCATCTTTCTTACACATATTTACATGAACGCACACTGCGGGCAAAGACAGTTTGAGAGAATGGGGATGAGGGAGTGCAGCCGTAATTACCAACCGTGCGAGAGAAATGGAAATTCACACTTAGTCTGATACTGCTGTTAGCTTTCAAGCCACTCCTTCACTTAAGCTTATATTGACACATTGACTTAAAGCGAAGGTCCCCTGACGTCACACAGCTAAACATCCTAAGAAGTTAGATTCCAAAAGTTCATCATTAGAAAGGTCTAAGAAACACACACAAGGAAAAATGTGTTTTGCAGAAATCACTTATTACAATTCAATTTCCTTCTGTCAATTAAAATTACAGAGGGTAACTTGTAAGTGATGATTCTTCAGATTCTTGAGATCCTTTTCTTTACTGTGAAAGCAGCCGTGGTGATAAGTAAGCAAGGCTTCGCTGTGTTCCAATATATTAACACAGGTTCTCAGTATAGACTTGTTAATAAATACTTCTCAAAGTTAGAAAATAAATAGTACTGAAACATTTTGGTCTGCACTGACCTCGTTGGAGGTTGTATCACTGTGGTAGGAAACGGTTTGTAGGAGAAAAGTAGCGAAATTATGTCTCAATTGTGTTAATTGTGTTATTTAATTTGTGTGATTTTTGTATCACTTGAATCATATAGTCGAATAGAGAAAAAAAAACACAGTATTGTATGTGAATTGCTTCTGCTGAATATATTATTAATCACTGCTTTGATTATTTGCCTCCCTCTAATTCTATACAAGCTGCATTGTTGGCAGCTTGTCATGATAGTAATTACATTGGCTTTTTCGTGTTGGCTGCAATATATCAAAAGAGAGTAAAGCAATTAAAAGTGAAAATGTAATATCAGCAGGCATAAACAGATTGGTCACATCACTGGTGATTTAATTGCATCTCAAGAGTAGCTGGACGCCCTTCATGTAACTGCAGCGCATTATTTCACACAGGTAGTTTACTGTATTCACTCTATCGTTTCCATTTGTTGGTGCTCAGATATTTCACCGGTGGAAAGGTTGTCTATGCCCGAGGGGTTCAGATTTGCAAGGATCTATCACACAACCAAAATCACAACCATAAACGATCCACACATCCATCTATACATTCAAAACTTACCCCGAGGCTGTGTGCCTGCATGCCTCCGTCTAAGCACTTTGTCATTTTAAGTGTAACACAGGTATTGATTCCATAGGTTTGATTCTAAATGCAATGATGTCTTCCTCCGAGAGTTGATTAAACCCTTTTGGTATTGATGCGCTGCGCCTATGTGTATGTTTCAGTGTGTGTGTGTGTGAGAGTCAGGAAGTGGATGGTTGAACCAGCAGAAACAGTTTGTGTATGTGTATGCATGCGTTAATTGATAAAAACGTTATAGAAAGTCTCGTCAGGACTGTGTGATCTCGAATCATAGTCCCTCTAACTGGAGGATCCTGGACCAGGGCCTTCAACTCAGGGTTTATATCTCGCCTTAATTCCAGTCACATTCACTCTCGCTCTCTGTTCTCTTCTCCTCACTTCTCCCTTCCTCAATCAATGCTAAGCCAGTCAGTATATCAGCCATCACTCCTGAAGCGGAACTTTAATGCACTTGAAATGACTATCACTGCCAAGTTGTTGTTGTGACTTAATGTTTATGTCATGATATTATATCAGAAGAAGTAGCGATAATGGTTTTAGAAATAGTAGTAATAGTGCAGATGTAGTTATAGCACCATCTTCAAAAAGACTGTTTCAGTAACACTTCAAATTAGGGCTGCCACCAATGATTATTTTCATTATTGATTAATCAGCATTTTCCTGGGTAATTTATTAATAGTTTGGTAAGTTCAACATAGCAAACTTCCTCTCACATCTAGGAGATGTCTTTAGATAGATATTTTATTCATTTTATTAACAGTCTCAAACCCAAAGTTATTCCTTTTACTATAATACCATACAAGGACAAGGATACAATGAAAAACAGAACTGTAACTGCAAGAGAGATTGTAAGGGAGATACTTACAATCTCAATGAAGAAAGACTTATTCACAACGACATGAATTCCCATTTTTGATCAACAGGTCAGAATATTTTCTTTTCAGGTTTCCCAGATTTCTTACAGCTCACACAAGTTTCCTTTTTGAAACTGCCAACCTTATTGCAAGAAGAAAGCCAGTTCTTAACTGTGTAACTAGGGATCTTTGGCTTCTGGATAAGCCTGATGTAATATAATTCTTAATATAGAAATGTAAATACTTATATAATACTAAGTGTAATACCACTATCAGCAAACGAGCAAAGCAAAATATTGAGTCTCAGAATATAAACACATAACTTATTATCAGTCTGCTACCTTTCCCCCTGCTGTCCAAATGTTCTGTTTACTGGGTTCTCTGAAGGGAATGGGTAATAGGGATATGTTAGAAACAGAGGAGCTCTTGAATGATAAGGAAAACTCAGCTGCATCTTGTCAGTTATTCAGTCACAAAAAATCAAAAGACCACCTTCACACAAGCACTAAACTGCACCACATCACTTACTCATCACATACTCAGTGTAGCATGCATCTGAGTGATAACAGTAATCTCTGATTCACAGTGCAAGCTAAATAAGGGCAGATTTCATGGGTCAATAAATTTGTTGTTAAAGAAATACCGTATGTCCCTGAAAAGCATTTTAATTTTGGTGGAAACCTAGATGAAGGGTGTGAATCCAATAGAGAAATACAGCCTCTGCGAGACAGACACACGCACAAACACACACGCACGCACACACACACACCAACATGCACCTACACCTCGCCCAGGTCCCCGAAGCTAATTAAAGGGAAGGTAGGCGAGCAGAGATGTGATAACTCTGTGAATCATGTAGAATAGTTGTAATGGGTGACCTTTTTTTCTCTCCCCATGCGGCGGGCAGAAATCTCATTTGAGAGTGAGCCATTCCAATTTGCTGCGGCGAGGCAGGTGTCAAAGTCTCAAGCAGGCAGAAAAACATCCCTTGGTGCCTTCTCCTTTGTTTGAGATCATGTGATGCCCCTGTGAAAATGCAAAGAGCTACAAAGTCTACTGAAACTGGGTTTGTATTTGATCTTTATGTACTTCCCTCATTCTTCTTTTCTTCTTCTGCACTTTGACTTAATGTGAAGAAACAAAGAGTGTTTTCTGTCTCCATGTTTTGTGTATAAAAAAGGATTATGTTAGTGATCAGAGCAAACATGAGAATTATAAACACAGTCCATCTTCATTAGGCTGCAGGCCAGATATTACCGGGCTGGACAGCTTGGAATGTTTGGTCGTCCATTTAGCCAAGGGCAGGAGCAGGAGGGCTGCTGTGCAGGGCTCCAACTCCCTTTGATCCTCTGCAAGTGTGTGTGTGTGTGTGTGTGTGTGTGTGTGTGTGTGTGCAATGCAATTTCACAACCCAAGTACACCAGCTGGTCCACGTTAAAGTTCCAAGGTAACCATGGCGCCCCACGGCTGGTGGAGAGAGTGTGTGTGTGTGTGTGTGTGTGTGTGTGTGTGTGTGTGTGTGTGTGTTGTGCATGTGTGTGATAACATGTGGTATACGTTTGGATGCACTCCTCCACCCTTTCCCCCCCTTTGGCTTTGACTTTTAAGGAGTTTCGACACTGAGCTTTTGCCTCTATCAGGTAAACAGGATACGGGTCACTGATAAAACAATATATACACATACACAGACTACCACCAAGGGAGGATATATGTGTATTCCCTAACCACTGAATACCTGGGGTTGGGTCACCTAAAATAGCTTCCCATGTATCACTTTCAATTGAGATTTTTAGTATCACATGGTGTAAATAGTGTTTGAGCAGCTCTGCCAAGACATATCTCTGGGGGAAACATTGATACACGGAATATATACAAGTCTGCAGTTAAGTACCATTTATATAGAAAAGAGTCGCGTTTAATTAGTTTACATGATTTTATTTGTGAACCATGCAAAGTAAGTAAGCCAAGATTGCCTTGCAGGAGATTTTATTTATTTAATTTGCATTGTTTCCATCATTAAACACATAAATATTAGAGTTGTTATGGAGTATCATAGTGGGATAGTGCATTAGTGGTTATAGAGAGCAATAACAGTGTGCAACAAGTATTATGCAAAACAAAAAGTACTTTTAGTGTAATAAAGAGAGGAAGTTAGACAGTGAGGCTGTTAAGGGTTAAATCCTACAAACACAAACACTAGGTAAAGTGAAATATTTGCATATTATCTTTTATTTGCTACATGTTAGGGTTCCTCGCTACCTGAAGAGACATGTATTATTCCAGAAACGCACATGTCTGAGGCCTCATCCGCAATACATTACATACATAAACTAATCTACAATAACAACATTGTCCATACATCTCATGTTTCATTGCCTTACACAAATATTTACTTGGAAGAAAAATAAAACACAACAGGAAGGACTACTCCGTACGAAATGTATACGTGTTGCAATTAAAGAGATTTCAGACAAGGGCATATCATTTTCTTTGTTGATTAGACATTGGTGGACCACAACTATTGCCACGGTAACAATGCAGTTGGACACAGACATTCATATTCAGAGAGAAATTCTAATATTTCTATAGACACCCATACACATACGTACGCACACTGAAACCTTAGAAAAACAAAAACCCTTCTTTTTTTGAGAATAGCTCACAATAATGCAGCAATGTTTGGTCCTCCACGGAATTACATTCCACTGTCCCCCTGTCTTTCTCTCTCTATTATTATATACATGATTGGTGCTGTAGAGCTACCATGATGATTCAGATGGGAACAATTCGAAAAGATTGGATGGGAGAAAGCGCAGAACAATTCACATAAGTCCGCAAAAGTCCGCCTCGCGACTGATGACAGTCTCTGTGTACATCTGATTGCCAGCTCTCTTGCCGTAGAACCAACCAGGGGGCTGTGAGCTCAGGAGATGTTCAAGGTAAGATTTAAAGTCCAACAGCGAAAAAGAGATGATAACCAGAACCTCAGAACAACACACTGGAAACAGATTATCAAACAGCAGAAACCATCCTCTTATTTTGTATAAAACTAAGGATTTCAAGTTGTCAGAGCAACTCCTGGAAAGATGTTAAAGGTTGGATACTTGTTTGCCAATTCTGTCCAGTGTTAATACTTTTTAATAACACATCAGGTGTGTTTTGCGGGCATACATCAGTTGTTTGCTGCATGTGTTGGATTTGAACCTCAAAGAACTACTTCTGCCTCATTAGTCCTGAAAAGTACAGTGTGCACACGCAAGTTTACAGAGCTAAATTTGAGCTTTCCATGCATTGCCTTCTCAGGTATATAATCGTGTTTGTGACTGAATAAAAAAAACCAAAAAAAGAAAAACCTTGTGGTTTACCCAAAGGATGCTACTTTCAAAGTGCAGCAAGCACAAACATGCAATACCCCTCAATCCCTGCATCTACTGTGACTTTCTACTTCTTTTAGTAAACAGCCAAAAGCTTCTTCCTCCTCAATAGCCACAAGGTGCCTACAATGATGAAAGGGCTTCAAGGATTCCTACATTTTACATTTTAATTGCACATGTGGCACCTTTACCAGCTTTAAAAATGGTTTTATTAATCAGAAAATCCCCAGCCGTCAGAGCTGTTTTGACACTTTGCGATCATTGCACACATTCCCATCATTGTCAGAAAACGCGGCAAAAATTTTAACTAAACTCCTCACTGACATCAATGAAGATGTTTAATCTCTTCTTGAAATGAAAAATCATCCTGCTATCAAGCTGTCCACTGCAGAGAGAAAAATCTAATGAAAATATAGTGCTACATATTGATAATGATATTCTGTATCTTTCTATCCCCACCTAATCAGAGGTGGAATACGGCGCAGAGTTTCCCCTCTCTCCTGCCGTGACAGCTACAATTCATCACGGCTTTAATTTAGTCTGTTACTGGGGTGTCGATAGGACGAACACTGCCTGGCGACCCTCTCTCTTGTGCACGTCCACGCACGCACACACGCACACACACACAGGCAGGGAAGTTGCATGTTCACACACGTCCACGCACAACATGCCCGCACTTATGACCCTCATGGAGAAGCGTCTATCCCCAGCAGCTCATCTTTGTGACACACACACACACACACACACACACACACACACACACACACACACACACACACACACACACACACACACACACACACACACACACACACACACACACACACACACACACACAGTCACATCTCCTCCCATCGTCCAGGAGAGCTATCTGTTGTGCGGTTGGCTGTGGCCCCTAGCTCAAGGCCCTTCTCCCTCGATGTATCATCAGTCATTTAAAGCAATTAAGCACTTCTCAATGAGAATAGCCCGCTCTTCCTTGAGCAAGACGGAGAGGAGCGATTCACAAAGCCATTTTCTACCAAATCCTATTAAAGGTGGGGAAGGGAGGGGGGGGGAACGAGGTTGAAGACTTAAAATGGAGGGCTTTTATTTAAGGACTATGAGGTATTACAGGCCAGATTACTCTTGGCTTATGTTCCTAGTCTGGGAAATTACATTCCCACTTTTTTTTTTTGGAGTGCCCAGGCTTTGGAGTCGAAGATGAGAATCACCTTAAGTCTCTCTTGTTTTTCACTTCTCCACTTCAATGGGTTGTTCTTGTTCTTGTTGTTGTGTTTTGCTAGAAAGATTTCTGTTTTTCCACTTTTATTGGCACCTACTGAGCTTTTAGATACCTCTTGGGGTGTGTTTTTAGGGCTGGGGTTTATGTCAATTCTATCCGGTTCTTTCAAGGGAAATTACTTTTTCATTCCAAGATCTAGTCTTAATTATTGATAGCAAGGAAAAGACATGAGCACGAATTTCACAGGATAAAACTGTTGTGCTTCAATCTCAACAGGGTTTAAAATCATACACCATACAAATACAGCTGTGAGTCATATAAATAAAACCACCAACAGAAAATCTCTCTTTGTTTTTCTATTCATCTCATGACTCCTTTGTTTCATACAGGAAGTCCAAGCGAACTTATGTCAAATTTAAACATGAGCATGATCTTTTTAACTAAGTGGTTTTAGTTACCTAACCTTAACCGTACTTCAATAATAAGTCATGACCCAATTGTTTACCTACATCCTTCATGGTGGTGGTGGTAGCTGCCAAACATATGGTAAAAACGCCTTAATCGTGTTCCATGAGTGGATAGAGTGGGAATAAAAACACTGAAACACATTTTGAGAATATTTAACAGAAATATTTTGTGTATATCATGCATTATAGTGTATCCTAAAAACATGTTTAGCAAGTAAATACAGAGAGTTTTGTGTTTTTATGCATCTGGTTCCTTCAGGGGAAAAACTGCACAAAACACCACAGTGAAAATTGGCCACTTAGCACAGTGGAGTCCTTTATTGTGAAGAACCTTAAGTCTGTTGGAAAATTATATAGCATGGTTATTAAACAGTTTGCTGCCATGAAGGACAACAGAATGGCTTTCCTACTAGGGTGAGTAAGATGTCACTGTCCCTGCTCTCAGGCTTTACGAACGACAAAACACTATGTCTGTGGCTGTGTGATAAACATACAGAGCCACTGTTGTTGAGTTTCTTAAATGGATTATGCATTAATTGCCCTTTTTTTTGCTATAGACTTACTCTATAGACTGTATATAGAGCAACTTGTTTTTGTTTTTGTACATTTCTCAAGTGCTTTCAGTAAATTCAATAAGTGTGTTCAAAAGTCTGTTGGATACAAGCCCACAGTTGCAAGAATCATGCAAGTACTTTACTTCATTATTTCCATTCTATGCAACTTCTACTCCACTATATCTCAAATACCACTGCACTACATTTGTCTGATCAGTCAGTATATTTTTGTTGGTCCAAATGTAAATGTATGTAACATATATATATATCTTGATACACACATTTTCTCTAAAATAACATAGGCTACTGTAAATTCTTAAATAGTGCAAACATAAGATGCCTTGCTGTTTATTAATCTACCCAGCAGTATATACAAAAGTTAAAATTAGCTCAGTCTTAAACATCTACAGCAGTAAAATGGAATTTACACATTAATGCAGAACTAATTTTAATCAAAATAACTCAAATATTGACAGTGACCATTTTACTGCGCAGCAAGTACTTTTCTTTGGATACTTGCACAGTGTGGTATTAGTAGTCTCAAGTAAAAGATGTGAATACCTTCTCCACCACTGTCTATTCACTTCCTTTATAGATTATGAGAATTAGCACTCTACACTTTTACAATCGCAGATTAGGAAGGTAACCTGAAAAAAAGCAGCTGTCCTGTGGTATATGTTACTGATTTCTAGATTTTGGTCCACATCATGTCTTTTACTAAGATCACAGACAGCACATATGACCTGTTAAGTCATTATCCTCTCGCTCCATCAGCCACTGTACAACCAAAGCTCCACTGTGGGGCTTTTTTAATTCAGGGCACATTTACTATTGGACTTGCAGCCAAGACAGCCTGTCTTCACCTTGATAAAAGAGCATACAATATTCAAAACACTGAAAAAGTATGTATGTAGGTATGTAAGTCACAGTATGTGCAAGCCCACTGATGTATATGAATGTGTGCAAAATCTGTATGTATGCACTGTATGTGTGTGCTTACCTTTGCCAAACTGTAAAACAGGTTTGGGGTTTATTTTTGTTATGTGAAAGCAAGGCTCAGTACTGCTGAAACAGACATCTGCAAAGAATAGACCTACTCATTTGGCGTTAATCAAAACAGCCTGACTTTATTCATGTAGCTGCAGTGATCTGCAAGCCTCTGGCAAGAGCAGAGAGAAAGAAAACACAGATGTGTGCACGTTACACAGACACACACACACACACACACACACACACACACACACACACACACACACACACACACACATTTAAATAAAAGGTCAAATAGCTTTATCAATAACTGTGGAAAATGTGTTTTGTGAGGAGAAGGAGCAGCTGATCTGACAGTGGCCACCGCCCTGATGAATAACCGCCAGGACAATCAATAGGAAAGAGGAGTTGAGGTGGAGTGGGGGAACGTTTTGTCATCCAACGGTACACTCCAATATCTAAGCTCATCCATCAAAGGCAGCAATGGCACTCCGTCCTCCGCTTTAATTGAAAGCACACTGAAACAAGTTATTTACATGACGGGATGGATTTGAACGGGTGCACGTCAGCTGGCAGCTTTGCTGTTGTGCGCTTGCTAAGTGTTTGTTTCATGAGCTGACGCTTGACTGTCTCTGAACACGGTTGACTGTCAGCTAACGATGGAAATGTAGACAAATAGTTTTGTATCAAGTCGAACACAAAGGCAAGGAACGGAAAAAGGGGTGTTTTTAAATAGGTGTGTGTTTACGTCTTTGTGCTCATTGTTGGCGAATCAAAAAGTTGCCTTCAAAACACAGCACTGTTCAGAGACCTGTCAAATAGATCATCATAAAATAGCAATATGTATAAAAAATGAGCATAATTTGAGACCCGAAAAAGCTCCTCATTGCTTAACTTCTTGTAAGAAATAAAACAACAAACCACAGTCTTGTGGTTTAAAGGCAACCAGGCATCTTTTTTATTGTTCGTTTTCAAATATGTCCTTTGGCAGTATACAGGGATTGAACTGAGGTTGGCTGCCTTTGGTACTAAAGATGCTATAGGGTTTAATTTCATTTGAATTCACATATGGTTTGAAGGAGCCCTACTGGGAATCTACTTTTGACTTTCAATGAGTTTTGGGTTTGTGCTTCTTTGCTGCATTGAGCTCTGAATGCAAGCTCTATAATTATTACATTTTGGATGTGTGTATACTTTTGTATGATCCTTTCAGTACCTATCACTTCATGTAGAAGTTCATTTTTGGGTCATTCCAATATTGTATCACACTTAAATCCATGTAGCAGAGTGTGGAGACGGGGAATTCTAGTGTTTCTCTGGACAATTCGCTCTCAGTAGTTGTACAATCAATAACACAGCTGATTTCTTCTCCTTTGGGTCCATTCCATGAAGTCAGTATCTGATGTTTTAGATGGTTTTCTCAAGTGAAAAAAAGACCTCACCTTACAATTGCTGTTAATATGTCTCATATATGTCATACCAGTTACTACTACTACTCATCTTGAGCAAGGGCCAACGTTACTGAATTGCCAAATATGGTAAGTGGTGAAATAACTAAGAAAATCCTTAATATGCTAGCCTCAGAATGTACAGACGTTTTTCCAAAATCATCCCACGGTCGCCCGTTTCAAAGTCGTGCAAGATCCTAAAATAGGGAATGATGCACTCCTCTGTATCGTGTTTGCCCTGGGTGACCCAGTTTGAACTCCAGATGCTACTGTGTGTCACCATGTCACAAGCAGAGCCAAAAAGGCCAGGGGGAGGAGAGCCTGTCTGCCTGGGAGCCAGCTAACATCTGTCGAGCATATTCACATGTGTAGCAGACATACAGAGAGACTCTTCAGACCACACTGACTCTAAACTGCAGCGCAGGATCGAGCACCATAGAGACAGAAAATGTTGGAACCAAAACAGGGACTGTTTTTAGAGTTTCAGCAGACACAGCCAAGGCCAGACGGGCTAAGCCAACACTTATTCACACAATGAGAAACCCAATTTCCCCCCAAAAAAGAAAAATTGATTTGTACTTTAATCTTGGTGCCATAAATATGATTTGCCAACTGGTTTATATACAATATTTAAGCAAATGACTTGTTCTTACCATTTAGTGCTGTGAACATGTTCAGTTGGCCCTGGCCCTGGCAAATTACCCATGGCCCTACTATGAGAAAGTGCCGATAGGAAGGGCCAGGCTTGCCTATTAGCAGGGGGTCCAGGGGGGAAAAGTCATATTTTGACTTTCCTTTCTTTCCTTTTGTGCTTCCAAACCAATAAAATAAAGCGCGGGTTGAAATATTCCACAGCTTTGGCTCTCTGGAACATAGAATTTATAGATAAAACAGATGCTTCTGGCAAATGTAAAGGGTGAAATTTACATCCACTTTATTCCAAAATGTTCTAAATACTCTTTCCGGTTATTGTCTGTATCCAGGCTGGGTCCCGGACGATGGAGGAGGGACTGGGAATGTACTGGGAAACCACAGTGAAGCAGGCCAGCCAAGTTAAACAGGGAGTTCAAGGCTAAATCAATGCATATTTCCCTTTTAGTGGTGACGAGGCTAGCCAAATGCACACTCTTCCCTCTACGCAGGATCTCAGCCTAAATTAAATAGTGATTGGAGGAGTCTCTTCCATTGGTGGGTATGAATTTCACAAAAGATCATTTGCCTGCTTTGCTATCCCACAAATTCATATGGTTGAATTTCTTCTGCCTGCCCGAATTCATTGTCAAACTTATTAGCAGGGTATGGCTCCGAGCCACTGTTTGTCTAAGGCTTCTGCACTCGAAGGCCTTTGCAGACTACATGAGGAAACCTTGGCAAGCTCTTCTAAATATGTTTTTGCTGAAGTGTCCAGATATATTTTCTCTACAGTCAGAGCTCTGAGGCAGCCTTGGCTCGCTCTAGCTCTGTACATGTGTTAATGCTGAAGAGGTTCAGTTATTTTAGCAGCACATTTGATAGTATGTTGACATATGTGATATTCTGGCCAAACCCTGCGTCACCATAGGTCAATGTGTATTGTTCTGGTTTTAGTTGCCTCAGGGGTTCATGGTGTGTTTGAACATGCTGTCCAATCAGTACTGTGTCGTCTTTTAATATGACAACCATTGTCTGTACACATTTATTGTGAAACTACTGGTTTGAAAAGTGAGAATGTTCCTTGTTTAAATAATTGGTTTTATGGGCATAGAGTAGTTATTCATATGAAGGGGGGGAGGACAACACTGATTAAGGGAGGAATTCAGACAGTTGTCAAATGAGAACCAGTGTTTTGGAGGTTATTTGCCCTCATCATTGAAACACATCTGCCTGGCCTAAGGGTTTGTGGGGTAAATGAGCCTTGACGATTATTTTCATAAAAAGCAATAAAGACCAGTAATTATAAAAATGCCAATAAGAATTCATCTTTCAAAAATCTATAAAGCTATTAAGTCTGTAATTAAAAAGATGAGCGGCTAAGTCTGAGAAAATTGCATTTTCCTGCACAAGCGACTGTGAAGCCTCATCCCATGTTTGTTTTGCAAATTCTTCAACAAAAACATTAACTTTGAAATATTAATCCGATCTATGGTATTGATAGGAATCTCCCATTAAAAGGCAGAGGCCAGTACTCCATACACATACGCTTCATTAGCTACACCTCGGCTGCAGATCCAAAGGGTCATTAAGCCTCCATCTTGACAATTACACACACACAGACACATATACACACACCCACACACAGTAAAGCAGATAAAGTGGCCATTGTACTTTCCAACCTGCTAAAATGGGTAGAAGCAGTCGTTTCACACCAAATGGGCAAAGTGTAATTAGCTCTGAATTACATTTCAAAGACCCAATCAGTACTTTTTGACTGTGAATAAATGGTTGTATACATAGAGAGGACAGACTTACAGAAACACACATTTTTCATGAAAAAAACAATCACCCTGTCCCTATCATAGCTACTATCAGGCTGTCTGAATTAATTTTGCAGTTTTATAGGGATACTGTTGTCAATAAGTGATAACCTGATTGGCCTCTTAGCATTATTAGACCCCAGACTTCCCTGTTTTACTGTCTCAGTGATTACTGATAAAACTGCCATGTTCCATTTGGAGAAATTTCAGGCTGTGGATGTGAAAAATAATAACAGTACATCATAATGAATTAGTTTGACTGGAGTTACAAGAAATCTTACAAGGCCAGATTTAAATTATAAATGTTTATTTATCATCTCCTCGGGATTCTGAAGTATTACGATGTTCACCTCTCATCTCAGACCACTGCACAACGTCTTGTTTGCTCAGAGTGTGTGTGTTTGTGTGTATGTACATCTCACTCTCATCCTAATGTTTTGATCTGGTGTGTGTGTGCTCACAGTGGACATTAGGCCATCTCTCAAACCAGTAATGGGCTTTGATTCCCCAGGGTTGCAGTGAGATGGCCACTTCTTACATTAGCCAGTCAGGTATGACAGCGCCACGGCTTGCTTTCCCCTCGGCCAGCCTGGATAAATAATAAATGAAAGTGGTATTTCAGTCCTCCAAATCATCCGCAGGGTCAAGACTCCCTTCTCGCAGTGAACTTTGTAAGATGCGCCGAAGCGCAGCGAGATGCTAAAGGTTAGCGTCTCGGACAAGACAATCGTGCATTCGGCCTGCAAGCACAAGTAGTTTATAAACATCCACCACGATATCCACCCCCCTAGTTGTTGGTGAGGAGCTTCTTTTCCTGCTCCCAGTCTCTTCCCTCTGTGGGGGAATGGGGAGACATACGAAGAGGAAAAGTTAGCATTCTCACAGAGCATACATCTGCTGCTAAGCTGGCATTTTGTATTGATTTTTCCCGAAGCCTGTGATTTTGAAAGCTTGTAACATAAGATGAGGTAAATATCATTTTATTTGCTCAAATGGTCTCCGATTGGATTGGATTGAGATGAAAATGGTGGAGACAAGCAAATCTAGATGCGAAAGCAGCAATTTCACATAATTGTCTTCAGACCTGGTGCCAGAATATATTACCATTGTTCTAAAACTGTCAAGCAAAATACCTAGAAATGGACGGGAGTAAGTGACGGCACTTATTCTTCAAGTCTTTGACATGTTTTACTCTCTGCTGACAATGTTCCGCTGTGATGCGGTTGCATTTATCCTTTTGTGAAGAGCTCTCTTACTTCAGCTGAAAGTATCAGTTACTCCAATGCAAATTACATCCCTGACACTCACAAAGACTATGTCACTCCTAGGCTGTAGTGGACGCCGAAGAGAAGGAGTCAGTACAAGTTCAGACGTCAGATTAGCATCAGATCAGTTTACATCTGGAAGGAGAAAAAAAAAAAAAAAAACTCTCACAGCCTAAATCAGAGTCAAACAGAACAGTTATCTGCTGCATTTAAACATTTTCCTAATTAAACAAATTATAGATCTTTGTTGTTCTGTATCGCAGCAAAACTGACTTCAAAGCGGCGGCGTTTCACAAATCTCCCTGTGTGCAAGCACGTTGGAGAGCCGAGTTAATAACTGCTGTTTATAACCCCATCCCAGACAGCTATTCGGGGTTCATTTTTCTATTTACCCTGGAAGGTGAAGTTAACCTTCTTCAGCTCATTGTAGCCAGAGGAGAATGGCAGAGATTAGTGTATTGGTCATGGTGATGTGACTGTGCATAAAGTACATGACAAGACCCAACTACATGGACAAATACGGCTATGCCCTACAAAGCTGCTGCAATTGGACTTGGGGCTCACTATTTATTTGTCTTAGCAGATTGCAAAGCACGTGTTTTTTTTATTCTGTTTATTGGCTCAACCTTGCAGCGGGTCTATACTTGACTAAATACCTTTTGTTCAGTAAAACCAGTGGATAACTTCTGTTCTCTTTCTGCCTGTTGGCATATTGCCCAACAGTAGCACTCATCTGCTCCAGAGTTTCGTCTGTCTTCATCCATCCATCCATCCTGCCGTCCATCTATCCATCAATCAAGTGGGCTACTTAAGCCAGAAACTCATCAGAACAAAGCAATCAGCCTTGTGCCTCAGTCCTCTTTTCATTAGAGGCACATACAAACCACTGTGCATGCTGTGTGTGTGTGTGTGTGTATGTGTGTTCAGTGTGAGTGCTTATTAGCCGAGGTCAGCTAATTATTTGGCCAGGCTAATGAAGGTCAGTGTGCTTGTCTGTCTCCATGCTGATGGCCAGTACCTGATTGAGATAAGTACTCCTCTTCAACCTTGCTGTCATCTTGATTAAGGGACCATATAGAATTAACTGCACACCTTTCTTTAACCTGTTTTATGCCTACCTTATATATACATATATATATATATATATATTATTGTGTTTTCTTTTGCATTCAATGCCACAATTACTGCATTGTATAAACTGTTGAACACTAACAATGTTAAACTGTACATACAATTTAAAAGTAAATACTTGCTACAGAGATATGTTAGTCTAGTTATGAAATGCTTCAGAGATTCTCCTTTCATGCAGACTTCCACACGCTGAATGGTATTCAGCAGTAGATTTTCAGTTTTGTATACAGGTAGGCACACTTCCTTGTCACTCATGAAATGAAGTACATTGTCATCTACATTCAATAGAGAGATTTAAAATGCGTGGTCTGTAATTATCTATAATGGAAAAGAAGTGCTGATGCCAATGGTATTGTTCATATATATACAGGCTTGTCACAATTGGAAATGTGTGCAGAGAATGGTGTCATTATCATGATGGATGGGCCAAACCAAATTAGGTAGATTTGATAATAACAGTTAAATTACATATCCACTTACCTGGATGCTTAATGAACTGAAAGCGACATTGTCTATTATTCTTGTATCATGCATGATTAGCACTCTGTATGAATATGTCGAGGCTGCCTTAGCTGTCGCTCACTCCAAATCAAATGCAGGACTCTGCTATTGTGTGTGTGAGCACTGGCTTATTGTAACAGAAACAGAAGAGATCTTGACTCTGTCAGCGTCAACCATTTGGAGGGGCAATTTAGAGTGTAATTGAAAAGTTTGATTCCATGATATAATCTACAGTGTTCATCGTGTAGAAAAAAAAACTACAACCCCTTCTCATAGAATGATTGCTAAAAAAGTAGTAAAATTATTTGGAAATTCTACAAATGTGTAGCTACGAATTATATGAGTTATTGTGTTTTGAGAGGAGATGCACCATATTTAGTCATACCTCTGCACACACAGTATGTCAACAGCAGCTTAAAGTGCAACTGATATATAAGCTGCATAATCTGTTGTATCATGCTCATTTTCACAAGTCACAATAAAGACGAATATTTTGACTTTCTGTTGCCTAGTGGAAACCACGTAACCTTGTAACCCTTTGTTTTATACACTGAACATGTCCTGGAACATTTTTTTAAATGAGTATTATATTTCCAAGAGTGGCTTTCCTATAAAAAGAAATCACAGCCATATGGAATTTCCAATTTAGTGGGCGAGTTACAAAATGATCTGCTTTTCTAATAAGGAATTGCTTCAAAAATGTCTCCTCCGTCAGTCCTAGTCCCTGTCTGGCTACCTCTGCAAGCCCCAGTTCCTAGGCCCCAGCATCTCTAACAAGCAGCGGATACAGCGCTGGATTACTGTAGGCGTTAAATCAATAGCTGCTGGTCTCCAGGCACGGCTATAGATTATGAATCAGTGTTGGTGAGCAGAGCGCCATGGTGGCGAAAGGGAGTAGGGAGACAGAGGGAGAACGGAGAGAGTGAGAGAGAAAGAGGGAGAAATACTGATTGGTTGCGTCAAAATGACACACGGAGTTGTCATATTATGTTAAATATACAGGCGTTGAATGACATACTTTGAAATCTGTCATTCTTTTAAAAACGTTGTTATGCATCTACCAGTAAACAAATAATTAAAACATGTATATTGATTTGTCACAGTATCTCTGTGGAATTGGACATTTTCACATCATAATCACATAAACAGAACTGAGGCACACTGTAAGACAAATTGGGAATTTATCATCATGGTGTAACTGACAGTAAACTCAGCATTTTAAGTAAAACTAATTGATTGAGTGATACCTTTACATTCACACCATTTACATATTGATTAGGCTTTCAAGTTTATGTGGAATTCTTTACAAATCAAGGAAAATAGCAATAATAAAACATAGAAGATGCAAGCTTTTCAGCAGATCCCTGCAAATATCTATATAACTGATCTATGGCAACAAAGCCCATTAACCTGTGTTGAACCTTTGGTAATCTCTGCAGTGAGCTCCACTGTTTCCAGTCCTCGGTTTAATTCAAAGCCCTCTGAGTCCTGTTTACAGATGGTATCTAAGTGGCTTGATTCAACTGCCAATGAATATTGGCATGTGTCTACACCCCATAGACCCTGCTATTAGGGGTGGAGACCACAGGGTTAGCCAAACACAAACTGAACATGACATCTCCCTCGCCTCTGCAAGTCCAACACACACATACACACACACGCAAAAACCCTGTGCACATACACACACCTGCATGTCCACAGTGCACGCATGTACATAAAAGTGGAAAGAAAACCTGGTCTTTCATGCATAACCCAGATTCTCGGAGATATGCAAGCATCATATTTAGCGCTCAAAAACTAAATCATACAAACACATGCGCCCACAAACACAAACAACATCACATACACACACTCTACAACCTTGCTATAGGGTGGGTTGCTAGACCCATACTGCCCCCTGGCTCGCCTCGCCTCTCTCTGTTTGTCGAGCAGCAGACGCCTGAGGAATAACTTGTCTCCCACCACAGATTCAGGGTCAGATTACCCTGGACCAGCTCCCTAACCTTAACCATTAGAAGGATAAGAAAATATCTGTTCTAGGATCAGTGGCTGGGGGGCTGGAGATGATATTAAGGAGCTGTCAGAGGTGACTGAGTTCAGGGTCAGGCCCTCGGGAGCCATGAGGTGGGAATAGGGTTGACCCAGGCTACCGTACAGCAGAGCCTGAGATAGAGTGAAAGAGATAACTCTGTGTATGCAGTTTTAGTATCATCACAAAACTAATTTAAATTTTAAAAAAAAAACTTACCTAGCTAATGCTTTTGGTTTAGCCACAGAAGAAAGGGGCACAGTAGATTTAACCATCCTGACTTTAGGAGGCAACGGAAATGACAAGGTAGTTAAGTTCATTAGAATATTAATAATTACACATTATCTTAAGCTGGTAATTACACCTCAAGATGTTTAAATAGGTTAGGTAAAATATTACATTGTAATGCAAAGCAATTATAAAGCACTTTGTGGTTGATAAGTGTTCTCTCTATGGATAATTGTAGAGTAGACACGGTGTTAACTGTTAGTTGCCGGCTCTGGTAGTCACGAGCCGCCAGCTGTGTCTGAATGACTGACTCTCGGAAGTTGCTTTTGCTCTCGTATGGAGCCGTCAAGGTCAGCGGGGACGCACGCATACATGCGCATGCACACACACTTCCTCCCAGATATCCAGAAACCCACAAACACACACCAAAATGCATACACACACATACACACAGCACTGGAATGATTAATCTGTCAATCAATGCTCCCATTTCCTGCGGTGAGCCCTCCTCTTTTCCCTGCAAGGTTCCTGTGAACAGAAACGAGAGCTTGCAAGATTGGTGTGTGTGTGTGTGTGTGTGTGTGTGTGTGTGTGTGTGTGTGTGTTTGTGTTTGTGTTTGTGTGTGTGTGTCTGTGTGTGTGTACATGTGTCACTTTTTCACAGTGTGTGTGTGTGTGTTTGATTTGTGCAATCAGAGCCTATTCACAACATTTTGCACACCATACCGCTGAAATGCAGAACATTACATTGCGGAATCCAATCTCCTTATTCTACATCTCACACCATACACCACAGTGAGTTTTCATGGCATGTCCATTTCACTGCATGCTGGTCTGATGGTGGCAGCTGGGAGAGAGCTGGCTGTTGAAAGGCTCCCTGACTAGTGAAGCCATTAGGTATAAATGGAGTCACAAAAGATGCACAAAACACAGTAGGGGATATTGTGGCAGACATACGCATGTTGCACTGGTGGTTACACTGGTGGTTACACTGGTTGTCATGCTGTGTTTTGATGGCTTGTCAAATTCAAAACATAGCAGCGATGGTAGATGCATGCACTACACTTGTGCAGCTATGGCATTAGCAAAGGTAAAGATAAATGGTAGATTTTTCTACTACATCTACTTAAAAAATTACCTTGATAAATGTACAACAATTTTATTAATGGCAATATTTCACCAGCATAATTTCTTTAGCTCACATACATCTTTGATTTTGCTCCTAGTTGTAATACAATTTGGCTAATGAGATGAGCACAATTCATTTTGCCATGTTGTTTACTGCATGTAAAATATCTAATTATTGGTTTACATAAAATTAAAAGTTTTATTTTTCTTTAGGAAGATGCTTAGTTTGATAATGAACCAGCGCGGCTCATATTTTTCCCATTTATATTCTGTCGTTAAGTGAGCATAATAATAGGCTAAGTCAATATCATTAGAGTTGTAGCATTCCGATTTCATGAAGACTGCACAAGCCTATACATTTAATTAACTGATGCATTAAACAATGTACTTTTCAATTTCATTAATTGTTTTTTGCAAATGGATATTTGGACTTATTAACAAACCCTGCGTGTGATATAATGATGGTCATTTCACAGCATTAAAGTCTCTCTTTCTGTTGTTTATTTTAGTAGTGTTATTCATTTTTATGTTACAGCGCATTAATTCAGAGTTTCAACCTAAAAGCTGTCTCTCGTAAACCAGAAATATTACTGTTCTACCACTACTATTACAACTACTACTACAATTACACTAATAACACAGAAAGCATGAGACTTCTCATACCAATCACACCAATTTAATCAGACATTTTATGTGCAGGCCTAGTGTAGTCCATCCTATTTCTTTTAACTGTGTTTCTAAAGGTGCTGTAAGAACATGGTGTTCGGTGATCGCTCGTATCACTACCATATCTAACTAATCACCTCTTCTCCCCCTTCCTCACGCTCTACCGTTTACTCCTCCACTTTCGCTCGTTCTCCCCATCACTTATTCTTCTCAACTGCCCACTGCCTTGCCATGCGCTAATTGCGGACGACCAGTGCAGTTGAGGACGGAAAAGTTGGAAAATCAGGGGCAAAACCATTAGTGCTTTATTGGAGGAGCTAAAAGAGTTAGCCTTATTCCACTGCATCCAATCCCCGTCTATCACATTGGGAAAATTGGATTCCTGAATAAGGAGATCCCATGAGGGGGGTTACGCTGTCCATCTGGATCAGCAGAAGACACTTCTTCTCTTTCCTCTTCTTTCCTCGTCCGTCTATCTGTCTCTTCACTGAGGCTCTGTGCATGGCGAGGTTCTGTTCTCACTTTAGTGAACCAATAGGGCCATAATAAGTATTGATTAAGCTATTAGCCAACATTACCCAGGCACTGGCAGAGACTGTGTTTAAAATCAGCACCTCAGGAGTCTCTCACACCATGTCACACACACACAGTTTTAAGAAGCTGATTTGGAGTTAGTTAGTTAGTGAGGCGACTAAACTACCATTCTCTTATCCATTTCCCTCTGTCTCCCTCTTCCCATCTTCTACTGCTCTATCTAGCCCTGTAACCGAACTCCAATCAAGTAAGGACACAGTCCAGAATACATGGTGTTCCAATGAGATGGGTGTGAGTACAACACACACACACACACACACACACACACACAAACGTGAGGAATCAGATAAAAGAGGCTTGATTACAAAGGACAAGGTCATAGTGAGGAGTGACACAGGTTGGAGCCAAGCTATCAGAGACAAGCATCACACAAACACCTAAAAGTACACACACACACACACACACACACACACACACACACACACACACACACACACACACACACACACACACACACACACACACACACACACACACACACACACACACACACACACACACGGTTTCAACAAGGCATAGAAAAGAGCGGTGTTCAGGGAGCCTCTGAATGAAGAAGCACAATATTCGAATCCAGTCACAATGCTAATACGCAAGGTTGACACTTACTGTGCGACTTTGATCACTTGACTGTGGTATACTTCACTTCAGGAGTGAAAAGGATAAACAGAACGGCAGAGAGAAAGACAAGCATTAGAATTAGCTGCCACCTAAACTCAACACCACCATGTTTTGAATATCTTATCCAAGAAGTTGTCTGATTGAGTGATTTCCAATACATTGTCAGGACAAATTACCTCCATTTAATAAGATCCTTGGTGGAAGTAGAGGACGGCCACTTGGAGAGGGGGAGAGGAAACGACAAGTATTAATTTGGGATTTTTCACAAACTGACACTCTAGTTTCCATCCTCAGGCCCTGGGGCTGTGTCACT
Source organism: Dicentrarchus labrax (assembly GCF_905237075.1). Classification (NCBI taxonomy): domain Eukaryota; kingdom Metazoa; phylum Chordata; class Actinopteri; family Moronidae; genus Dicentrarchus; species Dicentrarchus labrax. Next base: position 10,376,924 of record NW_026136709.1, on the reverse strand, counting down.
TCTCACCCACACTCACACAAACACACACACCCCTCAGTCTCTTTCACTCTCTGTCGCTCCCCATCCCATTCCTCCCCACCTCCTTCCTCCTGATCATGGAAGAAATTCTGTGGCGTAGCAATTACCCAAGTCTTTTATCAGTCATTTCAAAGGAGGAAAATTAGAGCAATTGTGTCAGGATGGTCATATGGGCAGAAATTGCACACTTATTGGGTGCACTTACGCCTGTGACTCTGCTCCCTGCACTGATGGGGCCCATTGTTAGGGGACGTTGCCTTCGAGGCCGTTGATTGGGACTGAGAGCAGATGCAACCCCACCACACCCTCTGCACCCCTCCAAAGTCTCCCTCCCACTCCACCTTAACAGACCCCCCCCCCCCATCCCCCTGCCAACCCACCAAGCTTTTGTCTTAATTCTGCAGCCCCCCTCCCTAATTGAATATAAATTATAGCAGTACTTTGGTTTACGCAGACTATCATCAAAGTTAAGACCGAACCACCGTCTTCTTTGACAGATAATTCATTTGACCCAACTCCACTTGTCCTGCCTCAACCAGCTTCTCCTCATCATCCACTTCCTGCTCAGCCCCCCGCCATCCTCTGCAGCTCTAGGATGGTGATGATTTTGGCTGTATTTTGAAAATACACTATTGATTTGCCTCACAGTAGATCACAGATGAGTAATATACAAAGGCTTTTATTTGTAGTAGTTTCTTTTTTATAATGCGGAGCCTCTGTAGCTGTAGTGAAATGCAATAATGCAACTACAGGAAGTGCAGACATTTCTCATTTTCTAAATCTTAAATTAAGAGCAAGGCACTTTTGTGAAGAAAAACTATTGCTGAAAGGAATAACAGACATTTTCCTGATTCAGACGATGATGAATTCATAAATCCGTTCAGAATATCAGCAACTGAGACGACGTGACCTGTGAGAATTCATTCATTAAGCCCGTTAGATTTGGCGACCCAATCCCTTTGCAAATTGTCACCTGAATTCAGACCTTCGAGACAAAATCTGCAGTAAATGGCGATGAAATGCTTACTAAGTGATCGCAGAACACAAGATCCTCTGATTCCAACAGTAAATGCTAAGCATGTTGAAACACGTCTGCCCCTACCCAACCCCAGAGGATGATAGGCCACTCAGCTAACGAGTGAAGCCTCTATCTAATAGTAACACTGTCTGCTCGCAGGGATCTTTCCCTAAATGCTAACTAGATTCAGGCAGTGAATCCTAGCAGTAAATGCTAAGTCTATGGCTTAATCGTCGACTCTAGCCCCTTCGCACCGCAGGGAGCTGCCAGGCCTCTCTATTCCCACTCCACTGGCCACACATCTCCACTCAATCTGTCTTAGCATATTGATTTCCCAGCTGTCTCGTTGGTTCCTAACATAATTATGGCTGGCTGTGCTAGGGGCACAGGCGCAGGGCTAATACATTTACACCAGGCCCCATCAGCGCGGGCTTATATTCATGTCATTGGGAGAGGCAGGAGATTGGATGCCCCTAAGAGGCAGATCTACTGAGAGAATTTGGGGGGCTTTGCTCTAATGAAAAAGGGAATTAGCTGGATTGACCTCCGTCACATTGCAGGATCAATAGCAACGTCCATGAAAATATTCACTGGAAAATAAAATGAAAGGAGGTAAAATGACAAATAACACATAATAAAGATGTGTTTATTTCTGCTTTAATTTCACTTTCCCCTTGAAGATGCTTCTGTGAACCTTGGACCAAAGTTTGCTGCTGTGCATGAAGGTTGAGTTGGACCTTTTTAAATATACTTGAAATAGAAATAGAAATACAAATGAGTGGGGGCTATTTGATCCAGAAATTATCTATTTTCTTTTCATAATAAAGCAATTTAACTGAAGTCAAACTGCATGTTTGTGTTTCTCTGCCACTTTTCTGTCACTTTCCCAATAATATCTGCACATCTTTACTCCTATAACCTCCATTAGTTTAATATTTATTTATTTTCTATTCCACACATAGGATAAGAAGAGAGAAAGAAGAAAAAAAAAACCTTAAGGAAGAGGAGAGAAAAGAAGGTCACAGTCTATCTGTTTCGCTGTGCCTAATTGTTGTCAGAAGCTGACCTAAAACGCAGAGACAGTATTTTTCAAAGTCAAGGATGAGGTAGAGGAGGGGTGGGCAATTCATCACGCTATCTCCCTTCCTCCTCTGCCCACCGTCCGGGACCAGCGAAGGTCTGCTAGTTATTTAATTCCATGGATCAGGCCCTTAATGGCAAACTCCAGCCCCATAAATTAGACATGCACTCGATTAGGATGTCTGGCTTAAGAAGCAGTCCTAGGTATGATACTGACATGTAAGGTCATCCAGGCTTTCTCAGATCTATTGCAATTAATGATCATTAGAGAAAACCCAGGGTGTCAGCACCTTACAGGTTGTTGTAATAAACAGAGATACATGAACACACTCATCATGCTGTGCATGAGAACAAACTTTATTTCATAATGTTAAGACAGATTGCAATTGGCTAAAGTGCACTCATGAATCAAACGCAAACTCTTAAGCAATCAGTGGCACTGTGCCTTGAACAACAGTAGTCCAATTACCGTTCAGAATTATACAAATGAATATTTAGAAATAATAAGAAGAAGGCGTCTTCATGTAATTTCTGACACGCAAGCTGTTATTGTAATCAAAGATACATTAATTATACTTTAAATACTACACTGCACTGCATGAGAACAAAGCAGTGGTGATGACTGTACCTACACAAGACGTATGTGTGTACAGTACAGTCAGTTTGCAGCAAAATAAAATCGACAGTGTGGACACACTGGGGCTGTGATCAGCATGGTGCTGCGCTGGATAGCCTTCTATTGTGTTCCTTGAAGAACATAAAATACATGTGACACGTTTAAATGGCTGTAACTGCACTCGCTTGGACAAAATTACTTTATTGTATTCATAGTTTATTATTAGAGCCCCCATTTACCTTCACACCATAGCAACAACTAGTCTTTCAGGGTTCTTCTATACAAACTGTACATGACTGAATGAACAATGCCATCAGTTCAGCGGCGATTTCTTCGCTTTTCAGTTGCGCCTCACTCCTAATTCTGTTTTATTTCTGAAGGCGACAGTAAGGTTTTTCTTTTCTTTTTTTTTCCTTTGCCAAATTTCATGTATTTATTAATTTATTTATCAATCTTTTATTTTTTTGTCTCTGTGGCATTTTGGACAGTCACGAGCATTTGCTGACAGTTATTTTGGCTCCTGGCAGCGCAGACATTGACTGTCAACGGGACGTCTCCTTTCTTTTATTCATTTCTTCTTTCCTGAGAGATGCTGCTGAATGCAAGTCAGCCTTTTCTCCCTGGAGGGTGGGGAGCTGGGGGTGGATGGGCGGTGGGGAGGACAGTTGTGGTGAGGGGAGCGTTTGGGGGGGGGCAGACAGGAGGGATGGTGGAAAAAGGCTGCGGGGAAGGGAGGGGAGAGGGGGTGATAAGAAATGTCGGGAAGGTGTGGTGTGGTGGACCATCTCATTCTCTCCCTCTCTCTCTCTGCCGCGTGTTTAGCTGTAAATAGCGTGTGTGTTAGTGTGTGTGTTAGTGTGTGTGCGCATGTCGAGGGTTATTCAGGAGGACACTCTCCTGACCATCAGATCAGCCTCCATTCTGACATTCCTGCACTTCCAGAGCCTGAAAACACAACCACAGGCTCAATGAATATGTGTGTGTACTCGTGTGTGTGTGTGTGTGTGTGTGTGTTTCTGATATAGCAAAATATACTCACAAAATATCTGTGTATGAAACAGTTACTATATATCTATGCACACAAAAAAAATGTGTGTCAGAGCTTGAAACAAAATTATAAGTGCTTATGTAGCTGGTTGTGTGTGTCAGTGTGTGTCAGTGTGACCTGTGTAAGTGTATATTCTCGTCTGTGTGGGCATAATTGGGATGTTGCGTGTCAGGGGAACACCAGGAGTATTTTTTTTTTTTTTTCTGAGCGAGCCAGCCAGTCAGAGACCGTAATGGGTGTTTTTGCTTGATGAAAGCCTCAAAGCAGAGGTCCAGTGTCTGTTTTGATAAAGGGAATGTGCATGCCAGTGAGTGAACCCTGCATTGATGCTTGGATAAAACACATGATCAATAAAATAAACAGTACATCACCTCTATTAGTGACACAACACCAGGATCAAGGTATGTGGAAATGGAAGCAGAGGGGCTGGTAGCGCTGCAAAGGTTTCAGATTTTTAGGCAGAATTAGATGCTGGGGTGTGTATTGAAACTGTGTGATTACTGAACACAAAGTAATAGGGAGCCAGGGACTGCTGGAAAAAAAATAAATATACCAGCAAATAACAAGCGTGCCCCGTGCAGCTGCTAGTAATAATGACTGAAAACACATTTATATTGATGATTAAGCTTTACAATTAGATACGGGATTCGATTTGAGACAGGAAATAACATACCATGTTGACAAGTAACATAAATGGGCTGATTTGACAAAATTGTCTACGTCTGCCAAAAACAGAAAGAAAAAAAATGACTAAAGCCCAAACAACTTGGGCTTAATGCAGATACTAAAAGCCCTGAGAGTGGAGTTCCTCACTCAGCCAAATTGATTTCTGTTTGCTCTCTTTCTGTTTACAAGGTGTGCAGATTAATTTGCAACATGCCCCAACACATCCACAGCTAAAACTCCCCCCCTCCGCCCCCACCCTGAATGAAGGCAGCTTTTTCTGAAAGCAACGGAGATGAAATAATGACAGCGATTAGATTACTATTCTTAAGGATCCATTAGTCAAAAATGACACCCAGGAAATCACACAGTGCATTCTACCCTAATGCAATAAGGTGCCAATTATAACACTCATGTGGAATAAGTGGAATCCTCTCCCTCTGTTGGCTGAGGAGAACACAAATCATCATTACCGTGTATTTCTTAATGCTATCTGCACTGAGAGGCATTAAGAACAGACTAATAAGTTTAGCCCTTGCAAACAAAGTGCAGCTGCATGCTCCATTTTCTCACTCGTTTTCCTTCCTCTTCTCATCAGCCTTTTTGGACATGTCTGCTTGTCCTGTTGCTGTATCAGTGTTATTCTTTCCAGTCTGCACGTCCTTCTGATTGTACTTCAATTTGTCTTCTACTAGTCTCCTGTCTCTTAAGGCCCGACAGTTGTCACAAACACAAACAGATATGAATTATAGTATATGAAGTCCATTTTTGGACACTGACTTTAAGCATTTGCCTGTAACTGATTTAAGTTCAGAGAACGCACTGTAAAACCTAAACACTTTTTTATTTAATTGCTGGTGCATCTGGCCTAGTTGCGCAGTTTTTAAAGTTAAACTGTGTGTATATATTATCTATAACCTCTCAAAAACCTTGCATGTGCAAACAAACAAGTCAACAGAGCTGACCTAGGCAGCAAACATTCATTGAGCGTTTGGCTGCTTTAAGCCAACACCGATTTCAAGCCATCAGCTATAGGCTCGCAAAAAAAGCTGGCAAGCTAATAACATTGTCCGACTTTGCCACCAGTGGCCTGCTAGTGGGCTGTTAGTTGCCCGCCAGCTGGGAAGGGCATTAACTGCTAAAAAGGATCCCGTTGGGCTAGAGCAACTTTTCCAAACTTCATCTCATTGGATGAAAAGACAAAAAGAAGGAAAGAGAGTTTGATGGCAGTGAGGCAAAGCCATGGGGAATCTCAGACGATGATGAAAGCAAACTCTCGAAGAGCCACAAAACACCACACACCCCCTCCATTACATCAAGGGGCAAGCAAAGAGAATTATAATAACACTGCCTTTTCTTTTTTAATTAATGAACACTGTTATTTGGTAGGAGGCAGGGCAAGCTGTAAGGGATCTTGGATGATTGGCAAACATCAAACAAAAAATAGTGTGTTCTGTGTGTGTGTGTGTGTGTGTGTGTGTGTGTATCTAAGCCCGCGCGTACACATGTATGCAGGGTGTGATTGTGTGAGTACCATTGTGTTGTGCACACGTACGTGTGCGCTTTCACTGCCCCGCTAGGCCAGCTTGTTGCCTTTAGTAAATATGCCCATCAGTGGCAAGCGGACTTTGGCGTTTGTCTTCTCGTGCGAGTGAAGCCTCTGCTTTTCTGCATTAACGATTGAAGAGGGGGAAATGAGGAGAGGAAAACATTATTCATACAACACATTATACAAGTTATGGAAACTTTGAGAACTTCCCCCGTTTCCACTGAAGGTGGTTTTAATAAGGTTCCATGGGAGTTGGTGCTTCAGGGTGTTGACTAACGGGGTGTGTGTGTGTGTGTGTGTGTGTGTGTGTGTGCGTGTGTGTATATCTAGTGTCTGAATAAGTGTGTTCAGTGGTGGGGCGGCACGTGGTATGTATTACACATCAAAGAAAGGTCAGGCTCAAAAACAGAGTCGGGCTAAAGGTTAGGGCACGGCTCTATATAGAACAGAGAGAAGGATGGGGCTTATCAAAGCTATCACTTGGAGAGAGACTGCTAGAGGTCACCAAACCCTTGACATGACGTACAGATCTAATGTCTTAGCCAAAGATCAATACGACTACACACAGACAAACCAGATAGGCTTAACATCAGTGTAGCCCCACAAGCCACTGAAACCAAGAGCTCACTCCCTCAACTCCAGTGGAAGAAGAAAAAAAAAGAAGAAGAGGATGAAAAAAAATGAAAAAAGACAAATAATCAATTAAACAAGAGCAGAGGGATGAATAAAAGAAAGGTTTCTTTGGATGCAAACGAGTGCTGGGAAAAGTGTTTCTTCACAATTTTGAAAATTTGATGGTGATTTTTTGGCATGCGTGCTGAATGTATTCAGAGCATCAGATGGAATAATGCGATGAATAATGCAGATCAGAGGTGTTGAGAGATCATTGCAGTGGATTAATATGCATACATTTTGTGCTTGAAGTAGACAGACAGTTGGATAGACAGATAGACAGATAGACAAACAGACGGATGGATAGATATACAAGTGATCAAACCTTTATTTACACACTCTTTCTCATGTACCTAATGGCTAATCAGTTGACTTTCGCTGTGCTTGTCTCAGGGCTCCACAAAAGTGAATTACCTCCACTGACAGTTAAAATGGCTACGGCCTGAAAAAAAAAGTAAAAAAAAAGAGAGAAGGCATCATCCTTCTTCCTTGTGACTTCCATTTGCCTCTGCGTTCCTGAAAGTGACAGGACGCAGTGTGTTTTTGCTTACTCATCAATATTTCAGAGCACTACACATGGAATGCTCCAGTGACTTTGAATATAGGGCCCGTGTGTACACCTCTTCTCTCTTCCTTAGTGATATGACATCAAGTAATGCGCAGTGAAAGTTGAAAAACCAGTGCATCAAGGTCCCCCACCCTCCTCCCCACCTAATGAAATCTGTGAGAGAATTGCTGGAAGACGTCGGAGCCCTTATAAAATCAAGCGAAAGGAAAAAAGGGAGGAAATATAGTATATGTGACGAGGATTGGTATGGAAGGAGGTAGTTCTAGAGAGGCTAAAGGCTAAGCATTTGTCTTGGGGGATCTATATTGCAGGCATACACTTTATACGCACAGAGACACAAAGGTATTCATAAATGCAAAGCCACAGAGAGTTCCACATGCATACTGAGAGTGAAATCAACCTTATTTAGACTGTCCAGAATATCCATCTTTGAAATTGCTCCCACGGACGGACAATTTTTATTAAAACACCATCTTAAAAGAGTAAAGTGGGAAGATCCACTGCGTTTGAAACTCAGTCACTGTCGCCGTTTGCATGAGAACTGAAATTTATGGAAGAGAAAATACAGTAAAGGTTGTCTAAATGAAAACAGTTTTGAGCAAGTTTTTAAGTGCGCATGAATGCTAATGAATGCGTGTGCGCTAGTGACCATATGTGTGTGTGCGTCCGCAAGCATGTGCTCTTGTGTGTCATTTGAGGCCCAGAGTCCATTTATCAAGGACAAAGGGGCCCCAAAGTGTCAGAGACTAATGGACGAGACCCCATCCTCACTCTCCCCCGTTGTGATCATCCACAGAAATTAATTAGAAATAACGAATAGACGGTCTTTTTTCACTCCACTCTCATTTATTACAATGGTAATTGCTCTTCCCTCATTGTAGGTTAAGTCTTTAAACACTGTCTTACATCAAGACATGCTCATCCTTGCCATCTATAATTCATGATATACTTTGCACCAAGCAAAGCTGTTAAATATTTAGTGAATCATTGCCTTAAACTTAATCACCCTCTGATAAATGCATGTGTTTTTCCCCTCGCTCAGCCCCTCTTGCTTTCCGCTCCCCAATCAAGAGGATACACACTTGAACTAGTTGTATAATCTATTTTTAATTTCTCCATCAGAAATTAACATAATACAACTTAGCATAATGTATTAATTACAGTACATTGTTAAGTGCTACATTATGTTTCTGTGAAACAAGCTATTATCATTGTACTTCATGAAGTATTAAATCTAATCCATATTTAAAGCATGCTTAAACATTAATTTGCAAGACTTGCTGCTAATGTCTTTTCTCATCAACTCAATTTCCCCACAACTGTTAACTAGCACTAACTCTGAAGAGTTTGCCTTTAATCCTGTTTTACACTGACTTCCTGTTTAGCCTGAGAGATTGTTTATGTGCCAGTTGTTATTTTATGTAACACTGGTGTCAAAAATGCGATGGTGCAAAAACATCCCCGGTTATACGTTGTTGTCACTGAAGCAATTGCAGCGCATTTCACTGGATAAATCGTATCTTTACTTCTGAGGAACAGAATGGGCGGAGGTGAAGGCGTATGTCCTCACCAAAGCTACAGAAGGTCAATCGTCTAACCAAAACTACTTCACATTTACACTACCATATCATCCATTTTTAGCCATTTGACGCAGTAGTGGTAACACTGCTCGATTTTGACAAAAGAAAATCAAGTTCTGTCTAGAGCTGAAACCATTAGTTTATTAACAGACAATTCATTTTGCAACAATTTTGATCGTAAAAGTTGTTTTTCAAAGAAAAGTACCAGAATACCAGACATTCCTGAGTTTCCTGAGTGAATTGTAAGCATTTGCTGCTTGGATGACAGCGCTTATGTTGCAGTATAGTGAAACTCTCTGGGTTATTGACTAAGAAACAGTTGAAGAAGTCACCTCGAGGGATATATAATCTAGAAAGCAACTGTTAGATTAATCCATATTGAAATGAGCTGTTAATTGCAAGCCTAGTTTGGTTTTCAGACCCCTAGAATCTAGAAATATATCAGTATCATCTTTAAAGTCAATTTAAAACAGTATTAATATTTCTGGGTATCTTTTACTATTTTAACTTTTGCCATTTTCAATACTGTAAATGTTACCACTTAACTTTGTTTATTACTACTGTTTTATCATTTGGCTCAAGAACCCCAGAATAAATGGGTTAATCCATTGTTAAATACCCAGTATGTACATATGTTAGCCAGCTCTTGAGTGTGGTAATATTTTCTGTAATAGTTCACCCGAGATCAGCATTCAACCCTTCCACTTTCCTGTCACTGAGAGGAAAAATTGCAAAATAGAACTAGTTTTTGAATGTCTGAGCAGCTTCAATGTGCCGTTCAGGATCTGTAGCGCAGTTGCATTTCTCACTTCCTATTTTGACTTCCTGATTTCCATCCTGACTGCCTGTCATTGGTGGCAGAGATAATAGGCGGGTACTATAAACAGTCTTTAACAATATCATAAAATCACAGATGTAAATACATACACATTCTTTCAACACCACCTCCCTTCTCTCAGAAGACAAGAGTACATCTTTAGATTCTAAACACCTTCCTCTCTTCTTGTCTTTACTCCCTTCCTTTCGCTTCTCTCTTTCTCCCGCTCTGAGGCACTCCATCTTCCTGATGTTTAATTCATCATGCTTTTCCATCATCCTTCCACCTCTCTCCGCGGCTCTGTCAGGTAACAAACAATGAGTTTTTGATGTGAATAATTTAATGCGTGTACTGCAAATGCCGGCGCTCGGCATTACCCATGCTGCACACTCCGCTGTCATTAAGACACCTGATTTCCCCCAAGATTCCTCTCCCCGCCTCGTAGATGAAAAGGTAACACACATGTCGAAAATTTCTCCCCCTTTACATCTGGGGAGGAAGACTATATTTTTAGACAGGCTAAATGAGACAATGACAGCGGTAAGCAGTGAAAAGAGAGAGGAGAGAAAGACAGAGGGAAAGAAAGCAAAGGTGAGGGGAAAATGAAGGGGAGGGGTGGAGGGAGAGAGTGACTGTTTCCTCATACGTATTTTTCTTTTTCTCTCACTCTCACCCGATGTCGCAGCATCAAACGCTAACCCTGCTTTCAAAAGCCGGCGGAAGCATTGATTCAATATTTTCTCCCCCGTGTTGCTGTGATCCTGAAACTGCTCTCTGGCTAGATCTAGACACACGGAGGGGAAAATGACGGTGGCAACATCAAACGCAAACGTGTTGTGGATAATAACAGACACAGCCTTCTCTCCCTTTCGCGCCTGGTTTTTCCTCCCTTCTTACCAGCCTGCCCTTCCCTCTTTTCCTGAACCCCCCTAGACGTGATGCATGCCATGAGCTCCATGCATATGTTGTGGTGACACCAAATGCCCAACAATTAATGGCTCAGCTCCTCCTCGCTTTTTGGTAATGGGAGCGTATTCATCTCCAGGATCATATCCGTGAGCCTTATCTTTCTTTTACGTGAAAGAAGGGGGGGGGGTAAGAAAGAGAGAGCAGTGGTGGCAATAGGATAGGAGCAGCAGTATTATGTGAATTACAGCAGCAGGGCCAATACAGACTCATCTATCCTATTCAGCCCTCTCCCCGGCCATTCTGCAGACAGACAATCAGCGCACACTGGGACTGGCGAATGAGGATCACCTCCACTGGCAGCCGGGTCCTCCGTTTCATTAAAAGGATTTAAAAAAGGTGGAGGGATTGGGGGGGTTAAAGAGAAGGGGAGGGAAGCGAAGGAGGAGAAGGGTGGGGGGGGTTGACAGTGACGGAGATCTGGGCAGATATGAAGGCAAAGGGCAGTGGGTTTTAAAAAATATGAAGGACAAGGATGGAGAGTAGGATGGATTCAGGGGGAAGAGAGGGAAAAGGGGAGCGCAATGAGAGAGATCTGCTCTGATATGAAGGCACAGGGTAATATGAATATAATGCTGTGTGACTCTGTGATGTGGAAAGGAGAGAAAGAAAGGAAATAAAGAGGGTGCTATGCAGTGAAGGTGGGTATGGTATTAATAAGCCATTGTGGGGATAATTGAGGAGTGGGGGGGGGCTCTGAAAGCCTTTTTAAACCAACTCTCCCTTCAATCTTTGATTCACTTTCATCACCTCCAGTGTGGCCACGCT
>NW_026136709.1:10300561-10360561 GCF_905237075.1 Dicentrarchus labrax | reverse complement strand
AAAAGGGCTAGGGGGCGGATGTCGAGAGCTGGAGAAAGCAATCCAGCACTTCTCTGTGAATAGCATGTAGTTCCTATGATAAGAGAAATACAGATCCCCATACTGATGGTATACTGTATGTACTTGGCCATCCTTGTGTGTGTGTATGTGACCCTGCATGCATATAAACATACATGCATGTGCTTAAGACACATATTGATTCTCTCAACACCTCCAATGGCAAATCAGCAATACACACATATATAGCCCACATCATTTACTATTTTATTTCAAAGCAGCTACAGCGACCAAGAATTCAGCGTACATAAAAATAAGATATCTGGCATGCATCAATAGTCATTGTTTCACAATTTTTTTGCCCACAATGGCACATTTCGAATGGGCCTGATGCTAGTCAGAGAATCAATCTTAACTGTGGTTTCTCTTAAACGCAGCCACATACTGTCACATTCTACAGAATTACGGAAAACCTCTCAACGGCAGAAATTCTAATAGCTCTCGATATGATGAGAATACTGGTATTTTTAGGCATTTGATCCATCCTGAGGTTCATGGATTTAAAAGCTTTTGTGTTATGGCTGTGAAATGATACATTTGCAGGCCTGCTTAAAACTCAATTTAACCGTAGCTGCAGCATTGCCATAATGGCTACCCTCTATTTCCAGAGCTCTCCCAATCAATAACAAATTGCTGAAAGCACAAATGATTCCATTTTCTGCTAGGGGGAAACGAGAATGATGAGAAAATAGGTGAAATTGATATGTGAGGGAATATTATCAATGCTCTAAATGTCAGCAGGATGAGGTACTATGACCTTTCAGGGCCGAGGGTGAAAAAAACACAAAGATAAACCCTAAAATGCAGACAAACAATCATTCTAATGCAACAAATGTGAAGCCGGTGAGCGATTATTTTTTTGTAGCAATGGATGACTATCAAACATGATTGCTATAAAAGAAGAATACTGGTGTAACCCAGGTTTTTCCTACCATCTTTACCTTGATCCTGTTGATTCAGGTCTATCTAAACCAGCATTACATATAGGCCTGACAGTTGGTGTCTGCACTGTGTTGGATCTAGAGAAATATTAATGGGGTGACATGGAGGCTGTATATAAATATATGCTAATTTAATCGCATATTTGCTTGGAAAAGCCCTTAAATGAATATTACATTATTGTGGCACAATCACAATGTATTGAACAGAAATATCTAATGGTGACATTAAAAATCAATACATTGTTTTAGTTCCAAATCTTCAGACATTTTTCCAAATGCATCTTGATTGAACTTAGTCTAAAATGTGGCCATAACAGCTCATTAAATAACGTGTTCATATCAGTTTTTTAACATCTTATTTTTAAAATTAATTACATTTAATGTGTAAAATTTGACAGCATTTGACACCAAACTTCAGATCTGCCCCAGGTTGGACTGTGAAGCATCAGTGCTTGTGACGTGGGACAAATGGTTTTTCATACGACAGCAATGACATTGTAAGAAGTGTTGTCCTTGGTGACAAGTTGAACGTTGAGGTTTGCCCAAACTGCATTAAGTACCTGCCAGCACCTTTTCTTCTTAGCAGCAACCAGAGCAATGTGCTGATTAAAAATGAAAAATGTCCATATCTTATGTAGCAGCAGAAGGTGTTCAGTTTGCCTTCAAGACTTTGTATCAGACTTCATAAGTCTTACAGCATGGGCTGATCAAACCCCGGCAAGACTGCTACTGTATCTGTTACATTTTTAAAACTGGCACTTACTGTCTCGCTACACACTGCACACGTGTTGGACAAATCACATCATGGTGATGACACAGATCAATTGAGAGTGCAACTGAGAACCACAATTCCACTCTACACTCAAGAGAGACCATAAGGGTGCAGCTCAACACAGTTACAAATATCTAGCCATGAGTGGACACCACATATAACGCCATGCCACTGCAAACCACAGCTACGGCGATATTTTCAGAAGTGACAGTAGAAATCCAGGAGGTCCCAATAAAAAATGTGTGAATAACAAAGCCATCTTGTTCATTCTTCACCATACTTTGGTACCCTTTCCTACACCATATACAGGTACTGTAAGTAATGTGTCCCTAATCATCTGATAATAAAATGTGTGTTAAATGTGCTACTGGGGCTTAAATCAGTTCCATGGTGTACTACGTCAGTGCATTTGAGGGTCAAAATAAGGTATATACATCCATGGAGGCAAGTCACTTGCAATACAACACCAAATGCGCACACACACACACACACACACACACACACACACACACAGGCAAAGGAACACACAGGCAAAGGAACAGATAAATAGAGCATCTTAACAGCTGTATTCAAGGTAAAGTAACAAAGTTTTCCAATAAATAGTTCAAACCCCACATGTTCTTTACCTTCCACAGATAAAAAAAAAACACTTAGGAGAGCTTTTATATGTTTACATAGAGCTCACATTGACTGTCTTTTCATTGTATCCTAACCTTTTGATTAAATAGTTATTGTTCCGTGTATGTTTGGTTAAGTGTGTGTGTATATGCGTTTGTTTCATGTCCATCTCTTCAATGGTCTTGGTTTTGAAAGGAATGTAAAAAGCATGTGAATGTCTAGCTCAAAGGTCATGTATACGGTTGGTATTGTGTGGTGCTTTTTTTATTTGCAAGGGCAAGTACATATGGGAAGACTCACTTCATCCCTTGAATAGCTGGCATGTTTGTTTGCAATGGTAAACACTACTCTGAAGTTATAAACGACATTAGGTACATCAGAGTTTGTGCCATGTACAGGTTAAAGAAAAAAAAGAAATAGCATTTGACAGGAAGATGTTTCATATGAATACCAACTGGTACGCATAGACGGTACTATCTAGCCTCAGATACTGGTTTTGGCCTTATAACAATCCTCAGAAAAGGGGTATCAGCTTGTTGCATTCAGCTGAAGTCTACGCATGTAAGGATAAGAGGTAAACAGCAATATAAGTACAGTGATATAATTTGTAGAACACTTAAGTTGTCCCCTTATTATATGTATGATGGCTGCATTGCAATCTGGTCTACTGATGCTAATGTCACTGGAGAAATTACTAGGGCTGCAACAATTCCTCGAGTACCTCGAGTAACTCGATTACAAAGAATGATCGAGGAATTTCGTCTGCCTCGAAGCCTCGTAAAGCTCACGTTTTGCCCGGATTCTTTTTAGTGTGACACAACGTGCTTACGTCACAGGCTATGCGTCCCCTACAACGCGGAAGAAGGCGGAAGCGGGCTCTGTAACGTGTGTGGACAGTTTTGCTGTACAGAACGGCAAACGCCGGGATTGAAAACTGAAAACAGTGATCTGTCTTGTTTTCTATTGTATATTTATAATCAGGCTTTAATTAAGCAAAAGTATGTTTTATCTGATTACTCGATGAATCGATGCAATATTCTATAGAATAATTTTTCTTCTAATGAAGAAATGTAACTTCGTCCTTGCAAATATTAATTTGACAAAAATGATTATAAGTAGCACCTTTATTCAACACAAACTTTCTATCTAATATGCTGGCAAATTGTAAATTTTCCCGAAGAGATTCAAGGCCATTTAAATGCAAAAACTTGGGAACTCCAAATTTAATTATGATTTTCTGATTGACCACATGACCACAACTTGTATTTGCGGTATCCTACAAATGCAGTGTACTAAGGTTAAAAAAGTACTGAGAAAGCAGAATAATGGTGCTTTCATGAAAATATTGGATGAATTCAAAGCTGTTTTATTACATATAACATTCAAGAATGACAAAATATCCTCAGTGATTACAGGAACGTCCTTTTACCACTGGATGGGCTTTGACTACGAAGTTGGATAGCATTTTTATTTTTTCACTTTACTTAAATCAGTTTGTTTTTTTCTATGTGCTAGTTGCAGAGGCCAGTTCTTGGTTTGCATACATAAGTAGATACACAACAGTCCCACTCATTAGCACTTACACTGGCTTCTTTAAAAGGAAACAAAACCAGGCGGAACATTTGACTTCTGTGTCATTCACCTTTGTGTCATTCACATCGTCCTCCACAACCTCCAATGAGACAATATCATAATTTCTGTCATTACATTGTCTCTCCACACAGAACAAGGCCACAGTGTACTAATTTCTCATAAGCAACATAACAGAGTAGTGTGTATTGTCCTCATTACGCCCAGTTCTCAGTAAAATCAATAATGACAGGGCGCATAAAGCTCAACCAAGGCCCTCTGAAACCTCGTTAGTCTAAATACCTCCAGGAGATATGTGCTAATAAATGAAAATAAAATTAACAGCGCCCACTCTGGCTCCACTGGACTCTGATCTGACCATTGCAAGGACGTGCCCTGCAGTGTTTTAAAACTATCCTGGTTAATCATATCTTCTAGTGTGCGGGCCAGAACAAAATTAGATGCTTGCTAAACTTAACAAGCCTAACCTGAGTATTTTTTTGTCTTCTCTGACCCTCGCTTTGGGTTAAAAAATAAAAATAAAAATA
Source organism: Dicentrarchus labrax (assembly GCF_905237075.1). Classification (NCBI taxonomy): domain Eukaryota; kingdom Metazoa; phylum Chordata; class Actinopteri; family Moronidae; genus Dicentrarchus; species Dicentrarchus labrax. Next base: position 10,356,056 of record NW_026136709.1, on the reverse strand, counting down.
AAAATCATGCAACCTTTAAACTTCCCCATGAGTTCCTGGAGGCTAGTGATGAGGGGATGAGTGTGTGATCGGAGGTGTGCACATGACATGAGTGTACATTTATGTGCGTGGGAAACATAATATATTTGACTGAAAAATAATATGGAAACAGCCAATCTGTTGGATAACAAGGCTGAGGGCAACAACATGCATTGTGTATGTATGTATGTATGTATGTATTGCTTCACCGTGAGCTCGGAAAATGAAAGGTGTATAAATGTAGAATTTCAACCAGTAATTTTTTTTTCACAAATTATGGTAATTGCCTGGAATTGATTTATGAAACTTTCAAATAAGCCACTTTGAAAACAAATACTACAGCTAAAAAAAGAAATGGCGCTGTTTAAAATTCGAAGCCATGCTCTACCTGAAGTGCTTTATGCGACTTTGTTAAAGGAGAATTTGCAGAACATTACCTACATTGCCTGTTCATTCATAGTTAGCAGATTCAGCTCAGTAGGTAGTCAAAGAACTCCAAACTAACCTGGATGTGTGTGAACTGTATTAGAGAAGATGACAGTGATTTCTTCCTCATTTATCTGTCCTTTAAATCCATGTTGTATTCAACCACAGGATCAGCCTTTTGTCATGAGATTATCATGTTTAACATTCCGAAGTTGGTAGGAAAAAAAAAACATGAAGATAATGAAGACAGTCAACTGAAAAACAAACAAAACAATGTAACCCACATGTGTCGTTTCGGCTCCTCTTCCTAGAGAAACACACTGAGTGAGACAGACAAATGCATATACACAAATATACACACACACACGCGCACGCACACACACACACACACACACACACGCACACAAACACACGTGCGCACACAGACCTTAGAACACCTTGACATCATCATGTGCTGCCATGGTGATAGGCTATGTCTGAGTCGTGCCACGGCCAGACAGTTCATCACTGTAAGAGCACTTAGTCTTTGTATGCATGCTGTGTGTGTGTGTGTGTGTGTGTGTGTGTGTGTGTGTGTGTGTGTGTGTGTGTGTGTGTGTGTCAGAGGTAGCCACTTGTATACAAACAACAAAAAGACACAATGTCATTGAACATTAAAAAAAAGGGAACATTTTGAGATGGCTCATTATCGTTTTTCAGAGCTTTAAAATAGTGTTATACTTGTCACAATTCTAGGTGGCCTGCAGGGCATTGCGGAATGAGAATTAACAAGTTAAAGAGTAAACCAGGTACATGTAAAGTCTGTGTGTCTGTTACTATAGCATCCCTAAAACAAACCTGGCAGGTTAACTTGATCTTAACCTCTGGTTTCCAGGCTTGAACTCTCAAACATGGAGCTTGACAGGCCTTATAAACCTATTACAAGACTGAAACAAGACATTTTCTCCAAATTTCTGAAACACCCATCCATACTGTCTGACCATGTCATCCCACGCCATTTCCAAGGGTGCCCAGGAGCGCTCTGCACCTCTGGCAACAAAAATAGCAAATGGGCACTGGATTGATTTACACAAATAGGGCCCTAACACGTGTCACTACGTGGCTGTTAGGATGGACACTTTCTTTAAATACTTGTCTTCATTATTGTGAATTGCTGATAAGTGAATTTACAGAATGGCCTGAACCTGAACCAACTGGTTAACTAAAGCCTGGCTTTTAAAAATAGTCCAGTTTTTTTTTTTTCTTTACTTGGCTGCTTGTTGTTTCTTGTGTGTACTCCATGTGTACACATATGCACTGTTTTGAAAGAAAGGGGAAAATGTGGTTCTGCGTATGTTTGTGTCTGTGTGTGCAACGTGTGTCCATGTGTTTGGATGTGTCCATGCGCTCATGTCAGCGTGTGTTGGTGTACTTAATGCGAAAGCTTGATTTGTCTGTCCTCCCCAGGGGGATATAATTGACCAGTCACTCCGGTCTCTTGCTGAGAGTTCAGACAGTCTAAATGTTGTGTTGAAGTGTCTAGTCTGGAGTGGACTTTTCAAAGGGAATTAGAGGGCTTCTCAGCCACAATATCACTGCAGAAATGTAGTCAGACAGTCTAATCACAGATACTCACCGTTTCTTCTTCTAGAAGTTTCTTCCACTTCACCAGACCTGCCTCTGTTTGGCTGCCTTGCGCCAGCCTTCATCTCACCTTCTCTTTCGTATTCATTTCCTTTCTCTTGATATGCTTGTCCATCTCTCTCTTCCTCTGTATGTTTCTTGTATCTCTTTTTCATTATATGTATCTCACACTGTCTCAACCTGTGTCTGACAGTCTTATTACTTCTCCTCCCTCTTACTCCTTCTCCTTTGTTTATATGCAGCTATATGTGGAATTCATCACGATTTTAACATTGGCCAGAACAGCCTCTGCAGGACATGCAGGATAGATGGCGGGTACGGAGAGAGGTGTGAATTTGTGAGTGCTTTGCGTGTGTGTACATGGGCGAGTGAGTGTATGTGCATGCTCATGTGTGCACGTGTGTGGGCCTGGCATGTGTGTGTTGACCATGGAGGTATACCATGGGCCATTTGTACCGGCCCAGTGCGCCTACGAAATTGCCTCTGGGTGTGGGGGTGCTCACAATGTTCTGGACCATTAGCTCAAATAAGTCACAGCCAAAACTCTTAGTATCTGTCTCACTGGCCAAATGACAAACTGTGCATCCTCCTAAATCCTCGCTGCTACGAAACAGGCAGGAATGGAGAGGGAGACAGACAGAGAGACAAAGAAACAGATTCCTACGGCATGTTTTTTTTTTTTTTTGTGGCCCAAAAAATAATGCTCTAATTACTCTGTTGTGATGTCTGGGGCTTTATGATCTCACAAAAACCTCTCTCTCTCTCTCTCTCTCTCTCTCTCTCACACACACACACACACACACACACACACACACACACACACACACATATAAATCATTTTCATTTCCTCCCATCACTGTGTCCATCCATCAACAAACCCCACTGGACTCTTTTACAAATACAGATGTGAACAAACTAAATATTTTCACACACATAAAGACTTTTTTAAAACTTTCAGACTGCTTTCTGTCATGGTATTGTGCAATACATTTCTTCTTTACAATGCAAAGAAGAGATCTAATCACACATTTGTAGCTAAGGGATGTACAATCTCAACACAATCTCACTGGGTTCACCTGAATTCCAGTATTTTGTACCAAGGTGATTTGATTACACATACACTGTTTTGTGCATTAAAATATTACTTTCCATTTCTTAATGTAGCTGAGCTGCTAATTTTCATTGCCTGACTGGATTTTTTTTGCTTTCTTTTGTGAGAGAGCAGTCCTTCGCATAGCCGCTGTCAGGACAAAAGCACTAAATATTCAATGGACACACACTCTAAGGATGAAAATACATTTAAAAGTAGGGCATAGTGTAAATCATAAAATAAAGACATCCCTCATGTGGGAACACACACACACACACACACACACACACACACACACACACACACACACACACACACACACACACACACACACACACACACACACACACACACACACACACACACGACTATTTGGAGCCACAGCTCTTTCTCATTGTTTATTCTGCCTTTCTCCCTTTCTTCTGTTGTTCTTTAATTCATTTTTCATCTGCTCATCGTGGTTGTGTGTCTTGGGCAGCAGGCACGGCAAGCAGTGCCCTCTGTAAGGATATTGTATTACTCTTATGTGCACGGAGAGAGAACACACACACACACACACAAAAGCACACACAAACTCTCAGATGCATGGGGATAATACACTTGTGTGCACATTTGCACACTCACACACACAAACCATCCTCTAGAGTAAATGAAGTCTTAGAATTCTTGAAGGCACCCCCCAGTCTGAGACAGACTTTGTTTTATTCATCCTCTCATCCGACCCCCCCACTCGTTCTTCCCTCTTTCCTCACCTCCTCATGTCAATTTTGCATGTGGGTACTCTCTTCCTTGTTGCCACACTTCACCTGACTCTCCTCGCTGAGATCAGAGTTGGATTTGAATCCCCTCTTGGGGACGCACAGAAGCACCGAGCACACAAAACGACACATGCGTGCAACTGGATACAGTACACCTGAAGCATGTTTCAACTGGTTTCATCATATCGGACCATCACATTGCTTGATGTGTGTGGGTCTGGGATGTTTGGCTTGGGTTGCATCTAGGTGTTTATACATTTTGTTTACGTCACTACCCCTCTAGTTATTAGTTATCATTATTATAAGTCTTCAAAACCTGGAACTGTTACTGTTATGATTTTTTTGTTTGTTTCTACCCACAAAAGGGATACGCATGCTAACATTTTATGGAAATAAGCACTTGTGTTGGAAAGACAAAACCATGCCTGTTTTATGTGCTACACACTATGACACTATAATTTAACCATAATAAAAAAAGTGCTGTTTACAGGTATAACCCCAACCTTAACAACCTCCGAGGGAACATAAAAGAACTTGCGTTTAAGATGCTTCACGCTCTGACAGCAGTGTCTGTGTGGGAGAGATACAGGCTGTAACTAACTCCTCTTCCTACCTGTGCAAGTGTATAAATGGCAGCTATACTACAACAGCCTTGACCAAACCTGGTGAAAACATTTTAAAAAGAAAACAATTTATAGCAAATGAAGTGGAGGAGATACAGTGGGATTAACTGTTTGTTCCCGGGTTGTAATGGTTTTGTGCTGTTCAGTTTAAAAACATCTCAGTGTCGACTTTTACTACCTTCACATGATGTGGTTGTATAATTTATTTGTACAGTTATAGATGTGTTGTCATGATTGGCTGAGCTCACTCGGGTGTACTGTATGGGGCTTAAGACATTTTAAAAGGTGCCATGGACAGAAAAATACATAAACAAAAATATATCAGCAGGAAAATAGCCAAAGACAAGATAGGTCTAGGTCTGCTTCAAAATATGCTCCAACTGGACTCTGGCACCATATTTAAAAGGTGAAATCCAAAAGATAAAAAAAATCTGTGATTGCGATGCTACAGTTGGGTTAATAGGTTAATAGGTTTGGGCAATATGTTGATACATAATAAATAAATAAATAAATAGAAATCTGTCTTTTTATAATGGCCAGAAAAGCTGATTCTGATTACATAAAACCTGACCTAAAACTCATCCACATCGCCTTCTCCTGCTCGTTAAATTGCAACCACCTACTAAAGTACTTTACCACTATTAATACTTTCAATGAAATCATCATCAAAGGTTGTGAGAAGTATTTGGAAATAAATAACAGTGGTTTGATTGGAGTACACAGAGGTAGAAATGAGTGGTTCATTTCAGCAGCGACAGCCATCATGCCTGAAAAGACACTAAAGAGCACAACCTACAGAAACTCAAACTCAACAGAACTCTACTCAACAGAAATCCCAGAGGTAAAGCTGTCACAGCACTGGCCATGGATATGATTGCAAAGCAATGACTGCTTGACAACCAAGATGTCACCAAACTGTATAAAAAAAACCAAAAGGATCTTGTGGATTAAAATTTCAAAGACACATCAAAAAACTAAATAATGTGTATGGAAAATCTCCATTGTAAAGCAATGTGTCTGCAAAAGGATGATGTGGCAGGAACAGATTCCCTCACTTGGAATGAATGAACTTTCATCAGCCAGTACCGCAATCAAATTCATTAAGTGTGATCCAGGCCTAAGAGGGAACTCAAGTGCTGAAGCACTGACTTAGGAGCCAATCACATTAAGCCAGAGTTTTAACAGTTAAGACCTCTAACCAGAAAAACAGCTTTGAGTTGGAAATGTGTGTAAAACAGTGAGTCGAACCCCAGTCTAACCACCTCATTTGTCTTCGTCTCTCCGCCAATGGAACAATGGCTTTTGTTTAACCTTGTTTGATTTCCCTCTTAGCGCTGATCCCCTGACGAAGAGGGCTATTATTGGGCCTCTCAGAGAGGCATGTTTCACTAACGAGCGATCACTAATGAAGGCTTTAATGTAGGATTAATTACACTCCAAATTGAATGTCTAATTGCTTTTATTCCCTCCTGATGAAATATGCTCCGGCTGCCACTTCAATGCCATCTGTTGTAATTAGAAAAAGAGAGACAGAGAGGGGAGAGGGGGGAGGAGGCCGAGGGTGGGAGACGAATTGTTAGGTGCAATAGATAAGACCTCTCTCAGTCAGCAAAGTTTATTCTTTTGTCCTGTTCACAGATTATGTCTTTTACATTACAAATTCTTCTCTTTCCTGTCACCTCCCCTGCCCTCCCTCCCCCTTCCTCACCTCTCCTTCCTCCTACTCCTCCTCCTGCTGTGCCTTTGCTTCCACCTCTCTGATAGATGATGCAAGGTTATCTGTTTCCCCTTGCTAATTGCATCCTCTGATGAGTTTAGGCAAACACATTAGCTAATTGCATTTGTGCCTCTCAGACACTGCTTGATTGATAAAGTGCATATGATTCTGAATCATTGCACTGTTCGGTGGTTATTCATCTAGATGGCAGTCCATATAAACACGCACACATACACGCATACACACAGAGGCGGGCAGAAATGACAGAGTGTGATTGATGTTGTGTTTTAAGAGATTGTTTCTGATCTTATTAAAAATCATTGATTTCTTTTAACTGTTTTTATACTGTGATGCTTGATTACTGCGAGCAATTTGGACGGTAATGCTTCCAGAGTTTCGCTTGTGTGCTTATAGGCAAACACTTATGTTCAAATTCTCATTAGCAAGTTTCTCTTTATTTTTTTATGGCAATAAATGTATCTCAGCTCCCGAAGAGTCCCATTGACTATGAGACAATTAAGTTTTTTAAAGATTACACAATTATAGCAACCACATATTTCCATTCCAACATCATATTAGCTCGTTTCTAATCTAGGTTGCAGAGTCTGTATGGGAAAAGCTTAAGGAAACTGCAGATGGGTAACAAACTGACATAAAAACATGAAGTTTGGTATGGTGTTGGGCCAAGCCCAGCTACCATTACTGTCAATACTTCCTATATCTGCTCATTTGGTGGTTTCATGGTGATGGTTAGCGCTGGCTGCCTAACAAATTTGTCCAAAATTTTCCTAACTATTGGTGGTTGGAGATATGGTGACTGCGATGCACACAATTTTAATACTGAGACATGAGCTTTTCACCATTCAGTGACCTCTCATGCCCTATGGGAGCATGCATTCATTGGGTTTTTCCATTCATTAAGGTTTTTCTTTTATTTTGTGGCCCATCTCTAAGTTCAAAAGACATTTTTTTGCTCACTCCATTTAGCTCCACTGATATTTCCATTAATATGATGCTACAAAAGGCAACAGAAAACTCTGCAAATTGAGTTTGCATATTCAGTTTGTGCCATTTGGTTGACCTTTTAGTTTATGTTGGCATTTTGCAGCATTTTAGTAAGTCTTTTTTGTAAAAGTTAAGCAATTAGAACTGCATGTTCAAAGAATATAAATACTTATATAATAAAAACTTTGATTTACCTTGTAATTTAATTTAGATATATACGCAGGACATGTGGAGCGAGAGAGGGGTTATCAGCTAGACAAGTCCACCTTGTAATTTCTGAAACCTGTGCTTTATTTTTACACTAAATCCTATACCAGGTGTTGTGACTAGGTTCAAGGTTCTTTTCATTCTCTAGACTTTTGTTGACATGTCTTCTTTTCCTTTTCACTTTAAACCCCCTGAAAAAAACACATCTGGGATATGCCTTCATTATAACAATACAGGGGCACATGTAGAAGGCCAATAGGTGGGCCATAAGGCTATTAAGTTCCATAATGGTATTATGTTCTTGAGCTCGCATTAGCATCCCAGTGAATGGACGTGTGGCAGGTGTGCTTTGTAGCAGCACTCTGCTACTGTCCGATAAGACAATGACACAATATGACGAGAAACAACGCCGCTTGTCAGCAATTGTTCCCATAGAAAAGATGACACAGTTGTCAATAGCCATGCTCCGTGTGTGTGTGTGTGTGTGTGTGTGTGTGTGTGTGTGTGTGTGTGTGTGTGTGTTTTAGAAGGACTCCCCTAGGAGCAAATGGCTTTAAGCAACACAAGCGCCTGATCAATACATCAATATTCAGCTTAGGAGGTCTGACGACACACACATTTATAAATACACACGCACATGCACACGCACACACACACACACACAATCACAAAAACACTCAAACACACAAGCACGTACACATTTATGCACAGAGATATACACACACACACAAACAGACCCGCTTCGGGCTCTGCTGTGTGTGTGACCCTTAGCTAATCAATTTTTCGCCACATGATAGGGACGCCACGCGCCGCCATCATCACTGCTGCATCATTAGAGTGTGACACACATACACTCAAATGCGCGCACACACACACACACACACACACACACACACACACACACACACACACACACACACACACACACACACACACACACACACAGACTATTGTTGGTGTTATAGAAGATTATAGTCTATAAAGACAAAGATGGCTGTGATTAACATCATTCTATTCTTTGCCAGAGACAAACACACGCACATATATGCACGCACAAACACACACACACTTGTATCTTCTGACCTCACCCCTGCAGCTACAGCTTATTGGATGGATGTCAGCTTACGGTGGCGTATGCATTGTGGTTATTGTTATTCTAATGACTGACTGAAACGACAGTATGGAAACCAGAGGAGATGGCGCTTGTGTCTTCAGATAATCCCACTGGCCACACTCTACACACACCAATTGGTCACAGTTAGGGGTCTGCCAAGTCAGATAGCACACCACGCACGTGTGTATGCCGAGTTGTGCGATCCTGTGTGGGCAAGAAAGAGTATGAGGGGGTCGACCTGAAGTATGAATCTCCAACTATGCGTTTATGTCCAGCTGTATGTTTGATTCATATGACTGCTATACAGATATTTTTTCAGATATCTCGCTCAGACTGACTTTTCGTTTAGTCTAAACATTGACTTAACACAAACACACAACGTCTAAGCACTGAACATTTAAAAAAAAAAAGTTTTCTGTTTAACAGCGTTCTTGTTATTCTGTATAAGACACAGAAAGCATACTTCTACCAAACCCTTCCAATTTTTTAATGTCATCTTTCAATGTTGTGAAAACCACAAATAAAGTTCCATTCAACTCCATTGTATTGGGGCAAGAGATCTCATATCCCACGCCTAAACTAGCTGCATGGTTGAATACCACTAGGAGTAAGTGAGAAATTGTATAATTTGGGTGAGCTGACCTTTGATTTCCTCCATTTTGGTTTTAATTGCTTGGCGCTGTTATGAGGTTGATGCTGAACTTTCTCTATTGAACCTTCTCTCTTTCCCCTAGTACACACAAACACACACACAGTACACTCCGTACACAAGCCCATCCAGTGAAGTAAACATAATTCAATTGCATATCTAGCTAACACGATTCAATTACACAGAGGCATTTAAACCAATCACTCCCATGGTCTTCATTCAAATCAGTGACATCATTCTGACCATTTGTGGCACCACTTAGGCAGTAATGAGCCAAATGAAAACGGAAATGTGGCACTGAGAACATCACAGCAGGCTGTGGAGGGTTAACGAGTTAAATGGGGGTTTTGTTTTTATTGTTCAGATTAATTGACTCGTGCATCTCTGGCGAACAAACAAATAGATGAGGGCTGCATTAGCGATGTTGTTGAGCACTTTCATAACTTAAAAGCATTAATGATGCCCAAAAAAAGCTTATGATGTAAAAGTGGTAAACTGTACTCAGAACAGAACTAATTATCAGAGGGAGATGATCAAGAGCAATTTGGTTTTATCCATGATGTAAGCCTGAGGTTAAAGATGTAAAATGGACCACATACAGTAAACAACTCGATGGCTTGAAATGAGGTCAGTGGATGAGAGCTTTAGTGCAATTCCCTTTTTTTTCCCCATGCTTTGATGTTTGAATACAATTTGATTTCTGGCCACAGCACTGGTCTCTGAACTCCCCCTATGTTGTCAAGAAAATTTATTGTTTTGTGGTTGATGTCTTGACCTTATTTAGCATACAGATACAGCGTGGAAAAAAGCATCTCAGCTGTCAGTGGACTGGACAATGGCAACAGTTATTAACTTTGAAATGTTAAAAGGCATCCCAGTGTACAGAGTTGCTGTACAGTAAGTGGTTCCATCACTTAAGTGAAAGTTAATTGCACCTTGCATGTATGGCCTGCATGTATACGCTACTTTGTTTTCCACTGTGATTCAGCAGCCTGTGTGAAAAACTCACTTGCATGAGGTGATATTGGAGCAATAAGAAAAACAAAGCATACAACTGAAGGACTAATCCACTGATTCCCATAAGGGGAGAGGGTGATTGGAATGGCTGAAAAGTAATGAAAATAATTCTTTCAAGGTTTAACCTTTTTACAGGGTTTAACCTTTCAGAGGTCACCAGACATGAGCTTTATTCCTGAGAGAGCTGATGGATGTTTTATTTACGGGCCAAGGTGAACTGTCTTGCCTGCCTTACTGCTTTTACTCATACATTCACATTTATAGGCCACATATACACATAACCACTAATACCAAAGCTGTAAACATGGTAGGGATGTCACAATACCAGAGAAATTCCCCGATTCTTGATACCAATTTGACACCACGTTAAAAATGCCTCCGATCCACATTTAATATTGAGTATCTTTGTGATTATTTCTGAGTCTTGATCCAGTACTTGTATATTTCGTAATAATACAGGTGAATAGCTCTGGAAAAAAAAGGGAAAAAAATGCATGCAAGCACGTTGTTCCTTAATGTTTTCATACATAATATATTAATACTAATATAGCATATATAATACCTGGATTAACTGTATTCTTCTGAATGTTGATTCCTCGTCTGTACATGTTTTGCATGGATTACATTAAGACTGGAATATTCGTAGGCATATATGCTGCACCATCATTGCATCAGGTCCAGGAGAATTGACTGGTATCGACTTGGTACCGAAGTATTGGTTCTCATGACATCCCTGAAACATGGGCATAGATTCTATGAGAGGAATTTGTGTTTGTGTGTACAGATTAAGATATGAACAATAATATTTCAAAAGGACTGTATTTATTGCTCACAGATTGATGAGTTAGTAATCCATGTGCATTCACTTTCCATATCAAACTGTTTTAAGCTTTAAGTTTAAAAAAAAAGAGAATTTCAGAGTGGAATTAAATGGAAACAAACACAAGATATCATTTAAAGGAACTATTTTGTATCACTCGAAGCACTCAATTTCTTCCACTGGAGCTCAAAAAAATTACTTTTCCTCTCTAGGCATCCGTATGTAGCTCAATTGTGACTTTGTGTAAACTAAACCTCTGACCCACAGTGAGTCAAGTGCCACACAAAAGAACCAGACAAAACACATAAAACCACAGAAATCTCAGCTTTTAATTGGGTTTATGTAAGCCATAAGCTTACAGACAGATTGCATGGTTTCATGCTTTCTTCCTGGCTTTTGAGGACTAAACTCTAAGGCATTGAAACATCAGTTGAACTATGTTTTTAAGTTTCAGTACATCACTTGCTCAATCACACGTCTCCTTTCACTTTAAAGTTCCATCAAAAGACTTTCTTTGATATATTTTGATGTATGGGTCAGCCTGTACCCAGGCCTTTCAAGGTGGAAAAGAGAAGTGTATGTTTTTCAAACTTCACACATCACAGATGAGACTGCTGCTTCATTCATTCACATTTGCTTGAACTTCTGTAAGACAGGGCCAGATATCAAAAAAGGAATAATTCCAATTTTTCACTTATTTTTTTGGGAGGGGGTAAGTTTGCAAGCAGACATATGGTTTTGAGTAGGCCAGCATTGTTGGGTAGCCTTCATATATTCTGACACAAAAGATGTCTGTGTGCTTTTCTGGGAAACTTCACTCAAGTTGTCACGTCATCAGAAGTGAACACAAACATATGAATCAAATTAAAAGATTTTCAGAATAGGACTTGAGGTGAAAAAGAGGGCAAAGAAAAAGAGGAGAATGAAGGCAGAAAAATAACCACAGAGGGACAATGACAATTACTGAAAGCTCTTAAAGAAAGTGGTTAGTGAAAAGAGGCATATGTAACACCAGTCAAGGAAACAGTGCATTATAGAACACAGAATGAACCTAAGAACACAGCTGTAGCCATAATGGAAAAACATCTGGACCAACAGTGCACTGCTAACGCAAAGGAAATGTCACACAATCTCTTTGCTTCATTAAGTTGTTATGTTGCTGTCATAGAAGTAATACAAATGCATAAAATCACAAAGTCAGTGCATTTAACATAATTACAGCCCAAAAAACCATATAGGTATATAACATGGATGTTCTATGTAAGTTTACTGATTTCAACAGCAATCTTAAGCAAAACTGGTTCTCTCCTTTCATGTGTATCCACTTCTTATCACGACTATTCCCTACATTTCCTTTCTCTTTCACAAGAGCTTTCATCTAAATATCTCTGAGGATGTGACCAGCAGAAAATATAGATCGCAATGTCCATAATGTGTCCCCTTACGTGTATTAATCAACTCTATTGACCTCACTTTCTCTCCGCACGCCACTCCGATTGTTTGTTTACCATTAGGGGCGAGTGTCTTGGTTGTTCAATAGCCCACCTCCATCTGCATATAAACAATGAAACTATCAGCTAGGTAACAAGAGTGGGGACAGCAGCTCAATACTGCTATGAGAGGTCTCCAATAATCAGCTGTGTTGGAGGCAGACGGGACGCAGGCAAATACAAGCAAGAGGTATTGACAGGCGCTGGTTGCCTTCAATCAGCTTATATCTACTGGCAGGGAAATTGGCGGCACTCTGCATGGACCCAGAATTATCACTGATGAAGACATCAGTAGGAAAAGGAGAGGTAAGGGAATAAGAAGAAAGAGGGAAGAAGGGAGGAGGGGGTGAGGATGGGATAATGAAGGCAAGTGTTGAGGGATTTATTTGCAAAATAAGACTTTACTCCTGTGACAGAAGCATTGAAGGACAAATCCGTTTTTTTGCAACTTGAGTCTTAGTTTTGCATGTTTGGCTATGATTTGTATTTGTAATAATGCACTACTCGCCAACTCAATTACTGTGATGTTGGAACATAATCACTCGAAATATGATTATAAGATTATATAAGAACACAAAACAGTCAGATGGTCATACAGATTTTAAACAAAGCACCTGGTAAGTAAAACTTATCTGGAAGAGAAAACAGCTAAATAATTACAGTAACTTTGTATCATTAACATCTACAGCAGTTTACAGACCAAATTCCTAGCTCAACTTCGACCTAATCTATTTGCTGTAGTTGTCTCAGATTTTTAAGGATTATTACAGGTGCTCTAGCTTTTGGGCTCCAATAATCTAGTTAAACTGTTGGCTTGTCAGACCTGTCTGACCACCAATCAACTTTATTGTGTCCATGTGTCTCCCTTTAGTATATTATGATTATCTAGCTGCAGTCAGAATTAGATGAAATGCTTGCTCTTATTTGAACTTCAGCATCAAATAAATAATTGCACTGTCCATCATTGCAGTGATGGTGACCAAAAACTGGAGGGACTCCTTTTCAATGTTGGAGAGATGGGATCAATTCAAGCCTGATTGCATGATACACACACACACACACACACACACACACACACACACACACACACACACACACACACACACACACACACACACACACACACACACACACACACACACACACACACACACACACACACACACACACACACACACACACACTTCAAACCCCAGTGGTATCGAAGCTGCCAACACATCATTTACATAATCAGTTCTTGTTAGATGTTGGGCTTCCTTGTTTTGGTAAAATATGCTTAACCTCTTCACACATACGCATGCACACACACACACACGCACGCACACACACACACACACACACACACACACACACACACACACACACACATACTAAAACCCAGCCACGTAGCGCTGTGCTTGGGTCATATTAAGGTCATGAGTAAATTGGCTGAGGGCAGCAGGCCTCACAGCTCTTAGTTTATAGAGGCAAATTAATTAGTGGGCCATGCAGCACTGTGAAGTCAACACATTACTGATGCAGCTCACATCACACTGATGGCAATAGGATGTCTAAATAATACTAAATATAATATTACTACTCATTTCTCTGCCCTGGAGCAAGGGTCACTAGTAGAGGATAGCATACAGTCTGAAGGTAAAAGAACAATGAAAAACTCTAAAATAATAAAAGTCACATGTTTTTCATATCCTTTCATATTCTTTTTCTGTCGCACAAAAACAGAAATGATTCCTATCAAAATGTCAAAGGTGAAATAAGTCCACCAATCACCTCAATAATGTTGAATTGATGATTGTCAGTTGACAGAAAAATCAATCAGTATCAATTTTGGTAAACTATTTATTCTTTAAAAAGGACCACTGTGTAGGATTTAGTGGAATTGTAGAGGTGTAGTTGCAGACTGCTAAATGTTACACACTGGACCTTTAACTAATTTGTAAAGCTTAAATCATTCACTGGCTCCAGCTCCTAAAATGTGAGAATGTGATGCTTTTTTTATTATATTAAATTGTAAATTAAATATCTTTGTGTTTAAGACAGTCAGAAAAAATAAGCAGTTTGAAGAAGTCACCTTAAGACCTGGAAAACTGTAATGTGTATATGAATGTATGTATATATGTATATATATATATGTATGTATGTATATATATATATATACATACATATATACATATATACATACATACATACACTGTTAGTAATTTGACTAGATGATTTAAAAAAAGAGAGATTATAGCTTAGTTAGCTATACACTTTATTTAGTGTTTTGGCAGCATTTACCGTGGGATACAAACATTTAGAAGTTCTATTCACCTCCACTTAAATGTCTACAACTTGAAGGGCAAAATCTGAATGCCAACATGGAGAAAGTGATTCGGTCAGTCAACAGTCAACACGCACATATATACACGCGCGCGCACACACTTTTCTTGTCCTCTGTTCCATTCAGCGCCGTGTTGAGTGCTGAATCATCAACAGGAGAGAAACTCCTATCGCAGCCGCTGTCAGTCAGCGCAGCACAGTTCAGGCAGTGACGGGGAACAGTTGGCAGCTTGGGGGCCTCAGGCCAACCCCGACCATATGGCAGACGCTGTAGCACCGCTGTGTCATACTCTGGCATGTTTTAACGACCAATTAGGCTCATTAGGCCTTGATTAGAGACGGGGAAGCCTGGGGGAGTCACAGAGGGAGAGGAGGGGGTGACGGTGATGACTTATCAGGCAGAGAGGATGGTGGGGACTATGAATCAGTAATGATGTGCACTCACTGCACAAAAGATTAGAAACAGGTGTTCTTTCATTGAAATAGATTGACCAGTTGAATTCAGGTGAAAGCCTTGAACTTGTATTGATTTCACTTCCTTCAAGTCTATACCAGATTCTTTTTTTCCCCAACTGTTACATCTGATCATATTTTGACAAAATGTTGGGAGCATGATGCATCTCGACGGTATTTTCTGGTACCAAAATTGCGCTGATTGGCCCAGGGGGGTGCTACTGTATATATATAATTAACGTTAACGTCCCATTAATGTGACATCCAAGCCCCCGCTGATCAGCTGTTGATGAACCATCAGGTAGTAATGCTCCTCACCTCTGCATTTGAGGCATTACCAAAATTACACCAAATGGCCTAAAGGCAGATGCTACAATAACAGTAGGGGAAACAAACAAAAAAACAAAAAACAAAGTGGACTGCCACATTCATGAGGTGAAATCAATTTAATACCGCCTCTAAATTCTCTCTGGAAGCATTCAGGTGTTTTGAATTGGCTCGAGATGTGATGTTGCCTTAGAGTTTGGAAAAATACAAGGGAGTTGGGAGCGATTGAGGCAGGGACCGGGTAAATGGGTGAGAGAGTGAGTGAATGAATCATGAGCTGAGTAATGGAGGTCGGAGGGAGTGGGTAAACCAAGTCCGAGTGAGTGAGTGAATGAGAAAAAACACAGAAAAGCACGCAGAATTAGATCACAAAGGATATAGTAAGAACAATATAGCCTCTCTCCCTTCACTAATACCATTTCTCAGCCAATCCCATTTCATCTCTTCAAATAACATCCAGTATTTCCGCTCCCCCCTGTTTATCTCATTGCTTTTATGTTTTCATATCACCATCACCGGACTGACCAAGCAAAAACAAACCATATACATGCAGGGGAATGTGTTTTGACTGATAGAAAAATACAGAGGGCTCACTAACTGCCAATCGCTCCGCTCCCCCCCCATCACTGGAGCAGTTTAACTCTAGAGGGTGTGTATGTGTTTTTGTGTGTGTGAGTGGTCTGCGGGGGATTATAGCTCTAATGATAATTCTACATATGGTGGCTGGATAAACCTGCCTGAGCACTGAGATCATAAATCCAATCTGAGGATGATAATCCTTTTGCCAGATGAAGAATTAATATCAAATGTTATGCAGTGGTCAGAAAGAGAAGATGTGTTTGTGGTGGTGTGATACTGAGGAGAGGCATGTTTACCAACCGTGGATAAAACAGAACAGCCGGGTGAATTTGGTTCTGTGTCTTAATTTCTTTCTTTTTTCTTAACTTTTAGCTTTCTTTTCTTTTAAATGATCTATTACAGTGTTTATTTCAAATTCAATAAACCTGCTGCTAAACTGAACTTCCTACATAAACATGTCTGTATTGCTGCTGCCTACAGTGTTTGCATCTGAGAGAGAGTGCCATTTTTTTTCTTTCTTTCTTTCTTTCTTTCTTTTTTTTGGTATTGTGTGAAGTCACCCTGCACTAATCCTACAGTGTTGTTATTAAGCTCAGGGCCATGGAAATGGACAGGGTGTAAGACATGCAGAGTGCATATAAGCCAGATTAGCACTGAAACACCCCCACAAACATTGTCGCCATATTCAAATTCATATTTATATCTATGTTCTGCTCAATAGGCTGTTCTGCTGTTACTGTGTAAAAGTAAAAATAGTTGGGAACAATTGTACATAAAAGTGTCGGAGAGAGGGAGAGAAAATAGAGGGGTTGTGGAGAGGATGGGGGAAAACAGTGTTGTTGAGAAAACAATGAGAAACAGATGGATGATAGAAAGGGGTGAGGTTGTTATTAACAGAATCAGATAATAACAATGACGAGCTATACGGAAACCAGGAATTAAAAAGAGAAAGATTAAAAAACTGGCTCAGTGAGACTAGTAGAGCGGGGTTAACGTTCAGAAATACAGAGATTAAGAGTCAGAGAGAATGACAAAGAGAAAGAGGGAGATGGGAATTCGGAGGAAAAAAATGGCTGAGAGATGTGGAGAAAGAAGTTCAGAAAGACAATCAAAATCGGAGAGAGAAAATGAGGGGGAAACTGAGTTTCTCATAGAAAAAAAAAGAGGGGGGGATTCACAGGCAAGAGAGAGAGAGAGAGAGAGAGAGAGAGAGAGAGAGAGCTCCCGATCCAGTGTTTGACATTTCACCTTGCTCAGTTGATAAGGGGTGTCACCCTCTGGTCCTCAGGGCTTTGACTGCTGTCTGCAGTCATCACCCCTCCCCAGCACAGGAAACTATTGATCAACCAGACAGCACTGCCTCGGCTCGAGTGTGTGTGTGTGTGTGTGAGAGTGAATGTGTGTGTGTGTGTGTGTGTGTGTGTGAGCCTTGCTGTTAGGTGGCTAAAGGTATGCAGTGTGTGTGTGTGTGTGTGTGTGTGTGTGTGTGTGTGTGTGTGTGTGTGTGTGTATTCATCCGTGTGCCTGTGTTTGTTCCAGGCCCTAAATACCAGAATCTGCATTTGGCATGTAATCGCTCAGCCCTGAGCCCCTTCCCCTCTCTTTGTTTTTACATCTTCGTCTTCCTCTCTCCGTAGCGCCTTAACTTATCTCATTATTTGTGCTGTAGGAAGTCCATTAAGGTTCTGTGGCTTTGGCTGAGTGGAGTGAGAGATCACAGGGCTAAGAGACAGAGACTGCCATTAAAAAGCCTCAGTACTCACTCCGGTGTGAAGAATGGCTTCACACACTCAGATGTACTTAGATTCAACAACGGCGAAACAGTATGCTGTTCAATTACTGCTGCTTTTCTCCTTTCATGCCACCATTTTGGTGCATTTTCAAAATATGAATGGGTAATTCTGTCACTGTTGCTCCTGAGCAAGGCATCTAAACCCGAAATGCTGTAGTCAAACTGTTAAGTGAACTGTGGTTGTGTTGAGCAGCTCCCATGTGTGCTATAATTGTAAAGCGGTACGTCACTGGAGAACGCTGTATACACTGAGTCAGCTGACACTGTTGTGTAAATACATATGTATCCTCACACTTAAAATATGCAGAAATTACAAAAGCCCCATCTGTCTGGGGAACTTTACACAGGGAAGAGTTTCTGTTATTAGCAACAACAAATGTGGGAGTTTACAGTCCTGACATACAGAAGGTGGACTTACTCAGCTGTTTGTGAGTTTGTAGATGATACACATTACTGAAATGTGTCAGTGTGTGCCAATAAATAGTTGGACGGTAATGTCTTCTATGTCTGGAAACACGTGTGTACCCTCCACTGGATCAAATTCCACCAGATCTTTTTTTCCCCCCCCAGTTTTTCTCTGTATTGCCTTTGCACTGTCTAAATAAAGAGTGGGTTACTCTCAGAATATGTAAAGAAAAATATTGCAAATAAAAAGTACCATGCCTTTCTAGCTACATACAGCTACAATTAGATGTGTACAGTCTCTAACATCAGCCTTCATCTTGACTCATGCTGAGTGTAGCATAATCCGTTCACAAAGAGGGAAAACCAGAGAGAGAAACAATAAGTAGAGTGACACAGACTTATATATTATCTATCTATCTATCTGCTCCCTTTAATTCTGTGATACAACAGCTGTACATGCTGCTTTCAAACATTTTAGTGGTTGAAGACAATTGGACAACTTGGACCCCACCACCACAATGTGATGCATAGTAAAGCAATAGCAAGAATAGGATGCTGAACAACGGAGAACAATCCCTGCTTGCAACTGTATGATCATCCAATGATAAATAACGGTGTCTGAATCTGCACTGTGATGGATTACCTATCTTATGAAAGCCTCAAGAATCTGAACGTTGATTTCATTCCACGCTGGCTTGAACTGAAACCAGTGGCCTCCTGCAAGGTAGGAAATTAGTCTAAAACCTTATGTTATGCTTTGGAAAATTGTCAGCTTTACTGTCAAGTATGTGATTTTTATTTAATGGTCTAAAATGTGCAAAGTCGCGAGTCATTTTAGGGCTTACCAACCTCATAACACAAAGCTTAACCAATGAATTACAGCCAACGCAAACATTATTTTCATACCTTACCTGAAGGCCACCCCTAACTCTAACCATAACCTGAGTAATGACCTCAGCCCTACACTTTACCTCAGAAATATTTCACAATTAACTTGGTCACAATAGGCGCCAACAAAAATGTTAGACGTTTCTCTCTCATCTTATTATCACTGTGACATGATTTGGTCCTCACAAAGGTAGACGTGTGAGTGCGCGCACACACAGAGGCACCAACAGTGGGGGGAAATAAATGATGCACCTGCATGCAGCATTGAAAATTCCTCCAGAGCTGGATGGATGCAAGGGCCTCCTCCACTCTGCATTCATTGTGTGGCTCAGGGGAGAGGGAGAGGAAAGAGAGTGAATAAAATGTGGGCAAGCACAGATTCATGTTAAAAATGACACAATTAGTTCAACTCTGAAGTGCGTGTTAGTCGCGCATGGCTTCCCTTCTTAGACTCACATGAGGTGATCAGACAGGCAAATACTCCCAGGGCCTGGATGTATAGTCAAATGAAACACACTCACATGCACACGTACACACTCGCACAATCAACAAAAGTGTAAGAACACACTTAATACGGCAACACAGACACAGCATAATAAAATATAATCACACTTGCTCTCTCTCTCTATCTCGTGTAGACTTGCGTAAACAGGACTAAAAGCTCCACACTGTAATTTGTGATACAACATTTTGTGGGAGAGTGGGGAAAAAAAAATAAAAATCCGTGCAGACAACACATCCCATGAAAATAATGCAGTAACTACAGTAAATCACTCTGCTAGTGTGGAAAAACACTGCTCTAATTCCAAAGCCTCTCACACTGAAAAATTGATCTTTATTTTCGGGGCAATGCGCTTTGAAACAAAAGGGAAAAGTAACTTAATATGCAGGAAATGAAGAAATGAAAACTACAGTACATGGAGCACTTTGAGTTTGCACTTTCAAAGCCGGGAGAAACGAGCGTTTGAATTTCCCACCCCCCCAAGAGATAGCAGGGGAAAGGCAGGGCCTGATTTTATTAATTTCATCTGTAGTTATGTTTCTCCTGAATAAAACATTAATACTCCCAGGAACAAGGGAATAACAGAAACAGAAAGAAAGACAGCTGCTTCTCTTTTAATTAGCAAGTGCAACTGACGCTCGCTCTCTCCAGCCGTCCCAGCTAGCTATCTTTGTATCGCCCTTCAAGTGTTTCTCTGTCAATCAAGCCATCTTTCCCCTAACTAGAATGAAAGGGAACTCTTTGTCAACTTTAAAATCACAGCTTCTTACTTTACGATGACATCTTAAAGTTGCGCTCCATAAATAGTGCTAAAGACGCTAATGTGCTATGCAGAAAAAGGAAATATGAAAATGAGTTTGTGGTCTGTGAAAAGTTTGTTCGCGTTTCTGCTTCTGGACACATCCACATCTTATAAACAGCGATTGTGTGTGTGTGTGTGTGTGTGTGTGTGTGTGTGTGTGTGTGTGTGTGTGTGTGCGTGTGCGTGTGCGTGCTGACTTCACCCCCTCCCTGTGTAATTCCACTTTTAACAGACTGCATTAGTGTAAAATTATTCTCACTGGACACAGCTCGAATAGATGTGTGCAGACTATCAAGGCACATGGGAGTTGGAGCTGAAATAAAGTAATCCAAATAATCAACTGTAGAGGAAATCACACCAAAGCAATTAGTCCCTGTGGAAATATTAAACGAATGTGATAGTGATGCCATAGGAAATAAAAAAAAATACCTTAACATGAGGTCACAGAGAAAGCATTGCTGGTTGCTTTCGCTCAATAGAAAAGCTATCAGTGGAAATGAATCAGAACTTTACAGTCTTTTGACATTGGAGATAGTAGTGAACATATAGCCAGGGTAAAAAAAAAGAAAAGAGAGAAAAAGCAGGCTAATAGTGTTGCAAGGCCAATGCCCGAAATCCATAAGTTCCATCCTGGCATAAGAGAGATCTCAGAGATCATAATATTGAGCTATGGAATCAAGGGTATCGAGAGCGCTTTTCAAGGGTGGTTGTACCAGCTCTAACACACTGTACACATACACACACGTACGGTATTCACTCGTACACACGTATAGTCTCCTCTGCCTTGCCCCAGGGTGCAGCCAGTCTGAGATCACACTGGCAGGTTCACTTGTAAAGCTGCAGCTTTAGGCTCTCAGACAGAGAAAACTACAGACGGTCGCTGCTGCAGGTAGAAACACTGAGCTCGAAGAGTTTCATTCCAAAACAAGATATGCCCTGTTTGAAAATGTGTGACAAAATGATTCCTAGCATGAAAGTGAAACTCACAGTTGAATGTTACTAATGTTATGTGCTTTCTTAAGCCTTTTACCTATGCAAAAGCATCTTCAAACAGGTACACACATACCCGGTTTGTACATATGTATCTGATGTAACCCTGAGAACTGCAGCTGTTAAACCGATAATTTCCTAGTTCACATATTTTTTTTTATTCTTGTGAGTTCTCAGACTTTCTTACTTACTAACTCTGAATCAGTTTAGCAAAGACCTAAAACTAATATGTGACCATTTTAGATTTGAAACAGCGCGTTAGAAAAGTTATTTCTGTTAGTTTTCCACCTTAGAATTGGAAAGAGAAGACGTGCTGAGGCCGGTTTGAGAGAGGGAGTGTGAGAGAGGGAAAATGGATGGAAGTCTGGGGCGCAACGAGGGGTGAGAAAGTCCCACGAAGAGTGAAGGGCCTCTGTAATGATTGAGAGGGATTACCAGAGAACTCAGTGGACTGGGAAAGAGAGAGTGAGTCAGAGAAAGAGGTAAAGAGAATAAAAGTAAGAGAGAAAGTACTGGATGAAGGGCAAAAGGATGAGAAAGTGATGGAAGCTGGTGTGTGTGTGTGTGTGTGTGTGTGTGTGTGTGTGTGTGTGTGTGTGTGTGTGTGTGTGTATGGGTGTGGGTTTGGGTTTGGAGGCTAATTCAGAAATAAATTGATTCAATCAGTACATGAAGCCATGCATGGGTTTTACACTACTATAATGAAAATAATGCAGAATGCTTAAAGGGATACTGTGACATTTTAAATTTGGATGGGTTTTTTTTTTTTTTCACTTCACCGGGAGCGGAGTACAGCAGGGGCAAGAAGTTTCTCTTGTTGCACTAAAGTTACTGCATGACCAAGGTGAACCATTTAGAAGCAGCTCACCACAAAACTATACATACACAAACGCGAGTGGTACTCAAACTAAACTAATTTCCAAGATAAATATACTGATCAACTCATCTAAAATAAACAACTAAGTGAATCAACCTATCCGCTAAAAATGAAAAAAAAATAAACAACATTAGAGGAACATATACCCTTGGACAACCAGATAAGCTTATTTTCCATCAAACTTAATGTCAACACAAACTGCGGCTATAGAAAGGATCCATATTCAAGGTTGTGAGAGAGGATGAAATTGAATAGATCTGAACTTTAACTTTGCAAGAGCAGCGGCATATGGAAAATATACAATGTGAAGCTTTCTTCAGTTGTGAGGAGAACCGCTTCTTCTTACAAAACAAAATAAGCAATAACGTCAGATTAGAAGATAAAATAAATGTATTTAAAAACTGGACGTTTTTTTTCCTATACTGCTCATGACAATAATACAGTTAAGTTGACAAGAGACATAAAAATCTAATAGTTTTAGGATTGTCTTAATTTGTTTATTGATATTTCTTTCCTAATAGTGTAACTGCTCCTCAGTAAGTGCTACACTATGGGATGTGTAAATAGCTTCTTTTACAGCTTTTGAACCTATGTTCTTTTATACAGCTCTGCAAATTGTATTCTCAACCGGTTTTGCTTTAGTTAGCCAGTCTCATTTTGCATATTATAATATATATTGTTGAAAAGTAAACCTAAATGTGTTGTCCAGTCTCCGTGTTGAACGGAACTGCTGGCAGCTTTGAGCAACATAGAAATAAAATATTGAATGTTGGATATGTATCATCTTTCCCTCTCTCACTCAGTGCTGTGGTCCGTGTGTTTCTGTGGTCTACCTATGCCTCCTATTGGTCTGATCGCTGCAGTCCACAACAATCTCAGTCCCCTCACAGGAGACGGAAGGAGGAAGGGAGGGAGTCAGGAAAGACAGATGAGAGACAGGGAAAAAACAGGGGAGAGAAGGGAGGAATGATGGTGAGTGACAGAGTGGGAGAGAATGAGGGGGAGAAGAAGAAAGGAGAAAGCCTGTGGGGGAAGTGGGGGGGGAGGGTGCGATAGAAAGAAACGGGGTGGGAGGAGGCGGGGGAGGCTGGGAGGGAGGAAGGAAGATCTTATGAATGTTGACCACTGTCCCTCTACATAAATCTGCACATTAACTGCATCAAATGAGGCTCCCCATGTTTTCTCATCTTCTCCGCCCTAACCATCTCTTTTTCTCTCCCTTTCTCTCCCTTTCTCCCATACACCCTGCACACACACACACATACAAAAGACACACACACACCAACACCACCACAAACCCCGGCCGCCATCTCGCATCTGATTGGGCGATGTCATTTATAATGTCTGTCCACATCAGGGGACATTGTAGGGACCTCGGTCCTAACAACACTTCCCCCTGTCACGCCCCAGTACCTGATGGGTAGAAATAAACCAACCGCCATGCCGCAGAGAAAGCGACAGTGTCACACAGCTAATATCGACCATGAATAATGGCACATTGCTATTACAACTATTCTGGTTCTCATCTGCCTGATAAACATTTGGGATTTAAAAAAATGCAGAGGCGATGGTAATCTTGTTTCATAAATGCAATGAATGCAACGCGAAGAGAAGTGAGGTAAAAGAGAAGTGTGCATTGTTGTTGAACAATTGTGTTTGTTTTCTTGTATCCTTGGAAAGCTCAAGGAAAGTCCAGAAGAAAAGAGTTGCAGGATAATGTGTGAAAAATGTCCATTAAATACGAGAATGTACAATATTGTTTATTGTTTCAAGTATTTTGTATTTTTTCAATATGTATATGTATAAAATATATACACTTAAACAGCAATATATCTATATATTTAAACAATATTCAAATGTAAAGTACAGGATGGATTATTCATCCCAAATATATTTTCAGCTTGTAATATTTTATTATTTCTTCTTATTTCCAGAAATATAATTATTAATTAAAGGAAGGAAAATAATATCTGACAAAACATATATAATATTACTTAATTCATGCTGTACACAAAATATTCAGGGACAATTAAATTAAGGAAAATATTCCTAAATGAATCAACTAAATTAATGCTGAATTAATGCTTTTACTACAGTAAAGGCCTGATAAAGTAGAAGGAAGTGTCAATACTGTGTGCACAGGTTGTGCACAATATGTTGTTTTTTATATTGACATGCATGTCTTTACAGTTTGTGCATAGCATCTACGTGTAAATAATGTATTTTCAATAACTGTAGATATCTTGTTTTTATTTATATAATACTTATATTTTTCTTTTATAATGATTTTTTGTGTAACAGACCATAGAAACGCAATATATATATATATATATATATATATATATATATATATATATATATTGAAATCACAAACATAAAAGAACACACAATGTCGACATCAATAATAAGAATATACTGTTTTCCACAGACTGGATTTGTTGCGGAGGTAAAGCGACCACACGTGGAACCTACATTTGTGTCTATTCTTCTGTATATTCTCATCACTTCACATGAGAAAGACATGAAAGATTGAGCCAAGCCTTTGAAGCAGACGCCGGGGCCACCGACTCCCTCCCTGGAGCTGCTGCCACCTCCTCAAAGGCAGCTTGACTCCCACATGCAACTCAGGGACATTAAACGGGCCCAACAAAATTCTAATGACCCTCTAGATTTCTGACCACACAAAAAGGAGGGCAGCCACCAATTTACATTGCCATTCTGGTGTTCAGTGGTGAGCAAGCAATCTCCATGTGTAATGAGTGTGTTGTTTGCCTCTCTCCCCTCCTGGTCAATAATTACCAGCCTTGCAGCCTGAAGTGAGTCTATTTTAGGACGGAAACCCCCTGGTTCAAAAAGCTTAACTTGGCCATAAACACACCAACTTTCCCTCTCTCTCTCTCTCTCTCTCTCTCTCTCTCTCTGTCTCCCTCTCTGTCTCCCTCTCTCTCTTTCTCTGGGTAATCCCACTTTTGTTGGTTGTGAAGAGGAAGGTGAGGAGCAGAGAGAGAAGAGAGAGAGAGAGAGAGAGAGAGAGAGAGAGAGAGAGAGAGAGAGAGAGAGAGAGGTGAAGCCAAAGCCAAGGGGAAGATTCACGTCACCAAATATCAAGAGGGTCATCTCTCTCTCTCTCTCTCTCCTTGTCTAAGCATATATCTCTGGCTACCTTGCGTCTCAGGTTCCCACACAGCGACTTAAATCTCAGAAACCGCATACCCAGGTATTTAATTCCCGTGGTCACACATCATATGTAAGTCTACCGGATTGACCAGAAACAGTTGAGTTGATTGTTCGGCGGTCCCCAGGAGCTGCTTTATGCTAATGTTTGCATCGATGCCTACAAAGCCACCGCCGCTGTCCAAAGGCACATCAAGGAAATGAGAGAGCAGGCCAAGCCTTTGTGTGCGCCGTGTACAATAAAGGGAGGATTTAGAGGCCTTGCCGGCCGACCGCAGGGGACGAACAAAATGAATGAAGTGAAGCGGAGTAGGGGTTGGGGTTGGGGACTCTGCCATGGCGGGTTGGGCTGGGGTGTGGGGTGTGTTGGGTGTGTGGGGGGGACTGGCTAATGCACCCCCTCCATAACCTCCCTACCCGCCCCGTCATTGCAGGACAGCCCATATATAACACAGACACGTTTGGTCTCTCCAAAAGGTCACAAAAGGGTAAAACTTAAGAGGAAAGATGAGAGCACTGCTGTCATAAAAAAAAAGAAAAACGTGTGTAAGGGGAGAATAAGTGGCTATTCCTCTTAAGCCGCGGATAAAATATTTCAGATTCAACGATGCAGTGTCCTGGCCACCAGGGTTCTGGATTTATTGCCGGGGTCAAAACTCAGTGCCGATCAATAGTCAATCAGAGTTATCAAACACCAATTATATGAGGACAATATCCAGACATACTGCACTGATTTATCGTCCTGTATTTGTTATTTCTCAACAGAATGTGCCTAATGGCTAGAAGTTTTGGTTTTAAATGTCACAATACAAATTCTTTTATTAGAGGAATTATACTCTTAATTGGCAAATTTAATTAATCATGTAAATTTAATAAACCATGCCAAATATATTTTTAAGCAAACCTAATAATATTAAAGAAATGACAAAATGTTAATGTACCCATTTAATATCGTACTAATTAATTCAATATTGATTAAATAGCAAACATGCCGATGCCTGATGTGTGAGATTGTTTTCAGTTAATTTTCAACTTAGAAAACAAAAGGTAAAAATAAATAATATCTAATTATCGTAGTATTTCATTTAGTATCTAAATAAACGTCATGGAAGAGCAAAAGTGAAAAATTGAGCGGTGCCTCAACGCATCTGTACAAACTAGAGACCTCACAGATCTGCTTTCAAGACAGGAAAAAAAAAAACATTTACTGGGGGGCTGCTGAAGAAATGTGGTGTAATGGAAGCACTTAATAGACATGAGAGGTTTATACTTGAAAGCCCCATCATCCCCCTTAATGCATATCCATTTGTTTATTGAAAAGGGTCTTCATTAAAAACAAGTTGGAAGGGGGAAGAAAAATGAAAAATAATAATTATGTTGATGGCTTAAAAATCGCATCAAAATTAAGATATTTATCAGAAGCAAGTGCACTGTAATCCCCTAAGTGCTTAGTGAAGTTCTTTTATAATACCAGAGACACAGCAAAAGCAAAAACAAAAGCAACTCTCAAAGAATCTCCTCTATTCCTCCTCTCTCTGCTTTGTTTCACCATCCATCTCTCTCTTCAATCAGGCTTCTCTGTTTCTCTCTCCCTTTTTTTTGCCTTTTCCCTGCCTTTTTTTGCCCAGAGAAAAGGGTCTAATTGCACCTGAAAAGGAGAAAGGGGAGCAAAAGGAGAACATCCTCAATAGCAAATCTCTCTGAGATTGAATTTTGAATTTCAACTCGTTTTTTATTACTTTCTCTTTTAAATTTCAAGGGCATTTGGACAGTGTGTCTATCTGTCAGGCAACAAGGCTCTTGTTCTTTTTTCTTTCTGCGTCTCCTGACGGCTTACCACAGCCCAGATATGCATCTCCTGACCTGTATGTTAAATTCATAGTTTCACCAGTGACATCAGCAACGCCCGGACAACTGAAGGAAAAAATGGTGAATGTGTATATGTGCGTGTGCGGTGTGTGTGTGTGTGTGTGTGTGTGTGTGTGTGTGTGTGTGTGTCATGGGGGGTGGGGTGGGCCATGGGGTGATTTTTTCTGCCCCCGTAACCATGACAACCCTCATCTCTAGAGCGTTGGAAAGGGAAGGGATGGCGACTCACACTCAGGGAGATTCTGATGTCTGAGGTCCCCCTGATTTCTTTTGTTGTGCATTTAGTGTGTGTGTGTGTGTGTGTGTGTGTGTGTGTGTGTGTGTGTGTGTGTGTGTGTGTGCGTGTGTGCGTGTGTGCGTGTGTCCATGTTTCAGTATATGTGTAAGTGTGTGTGTGTGTGTGGCGCACAGGATTTTATTTTATTTTTTTCTAGTTGTATTTAATTATAAAACACCCAAAATACTGTCAGGACTGGTCAAAACTTAATAAAAAAACACGTTTTATTTTGATGTAATGTCAGGTAGAAAGAAACCTGATAAATAAATTGTATTCATTAATCCAAATGGTCCAAAATTAGGGCTTTATAAGAATACCCAAATAACACATATTGTCTGAATTCTTTATTCATATTTGAAGCAGAATTTCTGCTGATGAGTCAATAGTTTCTAATTGTCTCTTTTCTCTCTCATATCAAACCAACAATGTCACCAACATGGCTAAATTGCATCTCCAGCCATAAACATTTCTCAGATCAAATTCTATATGGCCATCTCTGAATTCATATTCAACGCAGCCCTCCGTACATAGGCAGGAATCCAGATAGGGGAATATGAATGTCAGAGGGAACATTTTAATCATTTGGCAGGGTTGGAAGCCCAATCTCCAAACATCCACATTTTGACACACAATCTCCCTCTCTCTTCCCGTCCTCCCTCCCCTCTATCCTCTGGTTTCATCATCTCATCTCACACCCTTCGTGTCTCAGGGACCTATTAAATCCTCCCTCCCTCCCTCCCTCCCTCCCCAGTACACCTCTCTCTCTTTCTCTCTGTCTCTCACTCCCCCTCTCTCTCTCAAATGTCACCTTCATTTTTCTGTTCGTATTCTCGGACTGGAGCTCCCTGCAGATGGTTTAATTTTTCTGGCCCTCACCGCCACCTCCACTGCCCACTGTGCTCACTGTGGTCTCTCAGGGGATGATGAGGCCTGTGTTTGTGTGTGTGTGTGTGTGTGTGTGTGTGTGTGTGTGTGTGTGTGTGTGTGTGTGTGTGTGTGTGTGTGTGTGTGTGTGTGTGTGACAATGTGCATGTGTAAATCTGTATAACAAAGACATTATTATGACTGATATTGTTTCCCTCTTTTCCTAAACCCTTTTTATGTGGGGGTTGTTTAAGAACAAGAACTGCACTTTATTTTAATCTTTTCAACCATCAACAAACTGACAAAATAACCGCTATCCTTATTTGCCCCCAACTGGATCAAAGTTTTCTTAACTACAATCTCATGTTGTAATGGATTAACTGTTCATAAAAAAACAGCACTACAAATGGTTTGTGTTAGCATCTATACTCGCAGGCTTGCACAGTTTTGGCCAGGCAGAGGTCTTTGTCTGCCAGGCCTTGTGGAGTTGATCACACAGTCTGGTGTTGACCTCACTTTTTATAGAAAAACAAAAGATTATCACAATAATGAGGTGCTTTCTTACATGTCAGCTTTTCAAGAATTAAAAATATCTAGTTTACAGATGAGAAAATAATGACTTTACATTACAAATTCAATTGTTTTAGGACAAGATTCAAATAAAAAATACCAGGAAGTAAATATATCTCTGATATTAGCCCAGTAGTGTTTTTTTTTCTCTTCTGTACTATGTCATAATAGAATCCACAGATAAGATAAAAGAGAGGAGATATTCGATAAGATACAACATAGCTCTTCTGTTTTTGTCGCTTCTCTTTCTGCAGGACACTGCTGTTGCCGTCATATGAACCTTGTTTTACTGAATAAAAACATATATCGGCTTACACGGGCAGTGATACCGAACGCCTTTCCGTTAATGCCCCTTGATAATGTCACTTCACTGCTATAGAGCATTCTCTCTCTCTCTCTCTCTCTCTCTCTCACAAACACACACGTGCACACTCACCGCAGACTTTGCAGGCTCCAGCTGCTGCCAAGCACTGCATGAGGGCATAAATTGTTAGGTGTTGGCCAGTAATTCTGAAATGCAATCTTCTCTACTCCTTCCCTGCTACCTCTCTCTCTCTCTCTCTCTCTCTCTCTCGCTCTCTCTCAATTTTATTCTCTCTCTCTCTCTTCACTCTCCCTCTGTTCTCTCTAAAGCTCCTTCCTACCTTGTTTGTCTCTTTACTTGACCTTTGTTTCTGCATCTCTGAATGTATGCTTCTTTGGTTTAGTCTTGGTTTTGTCTCTCCTTTTGTCTGTCCATCTCTCTCTTTCTCTCCCTCTCTCTCTCTGTATTAATGATAGCAGGGAAAGGTCACATGATAAATGAGTGGCAAACAAATCACAGTGTGTTAGACTCTAGCTCTGTTATCACACTGCTGAATGGGGGCCACCACCCCACTGAGAAACAGTCCCCATACTGAATAATTCTGCATAGAGGTGTGCCATATTCTATAGTTCAAGATAATATTGGTATAATTTTGAATATGTTAACAAATATCGTATTGTGATAATGGCAATGTTCCCACTTGCTGTCATAATGACAGCATACCATTATGAACAGCAACAACAAGCATGGCTGAAAGCTGAAAGTAACACCGCTATTAGCTCAACGGTGGAGGAGTTGGCTCCAAAAAGAAGGGGGAGAGACTTCAGGAGTTAGGAAGTTATTTGGTTAGAAAAGATCAGATGTACAACAAACCACTCATTATCACAGAAATACCCTGAAAAATCGCAATATTATTATAAGGCCATTTCGCCCACCCCTTAGTGTCTGCATTACGTTTCTGTCAACTCTGCACAGAGTATTAAAGCGTGAGCTGGAGACGGACAAAGAAAAGGACAGAATGGAGTGAGAGACGGGTGTAAAGAGATTGACAGAGTCCAGAGAAACTGTGACACGATGAAAAAATGGGTGAAGAGTGTAATTAAAGCAAGTGGGGGGAAAAAGGAGAAGCAAGAAATTAAAAAGAGAGAAGGAAGGCAGAAGAGGAAAAAAGAAAGACCCCCCCCCACCCCAGTCCACCACCTCTCCACACCCCTGAAGAGATGGAGTCAGGGAGTATATGAAAGAGAATAAGAATGAGACAGAGAGATAGCAGGCAGAGAGAAAGACTATTTGTCTCCTCTCTTGACACAGTGGGATGATAATGCATTTTAATGACAAAACCTGAGACCGGTTTTATGAGGGGACGGACGCGTGCACACACACACACACGCACACACGTGTACACACACACACACACACACACAAGGGCACAGGAGCCATCACCTCTCACACCCTCTTCTATTGCTCTCTTAGCACATTCTTCGGTCCAACCCAAGGAAACAGGCTCACCGGGCTAGACATCATTCCCTGTTCAGGGAGGCAGGCAGGGAGAGAAGGAGTTCACAGTGAGAAATCAGCAGGAAACTATGGGAGAAGGCAATTTAGAAGCAATCAGAGGGAAATTTGAGGCGGATTAGGCTGAGGGCTTATAGGAGCGGGGACCCGACGCTGTATCCATCTGTCTATGAGAGGCCTTCATCAGCAGTCATCTCCTGGCTGGCCAAATCAATCTCTCCTCCTTACTCCTTTCTCCTCTGTCCTTTACCTCCTTCCTTTCTATCCACTCTACCATCCTTCCCTCTCTTAAACTTATCTCCCATTCCCCTCTTGTCCCGCTCCCCAACATTTTACACTGAGGTTCAGTCAGACGGTCTTATCAAGAGCAACCTACAAAAAGGTAGAATAGCTAAGCGACCGGGGTGTTGCTGAAGAGTACATCAACAGCCGTGTGAGCAGCTGATGTGCTCTTGAGCAGGCTTTCAGCTGTGATGTGTAGGTCGATAACCACTAGGCGTCTTTACTACCTTTACGACATTATTCTACTGCTCCCTGTCTTCCATTTCCTCAGTGAGAAAAGTGTGTGTATGTGTGTGTGTGTGTGTGTGTGTGTGTGTGTGTGCAACCAGTACGAGTCAAGAGTGCACGGGCCTGACCATGCAGGCTGTATGTGTGTAAATGATGGTGTGGGAAGTTAATATGAAATCTGCGGCAAAGCACAGACTGTACCTTCAAAGAAAAATAGTAAGACCCACAGTAGATCTCTACTTCGAAATGAATTGATTCAGTCTCCAGACGCTATTCGCCCAATTTCCTATATTATCTTCTCTCTATCATTTACCATACATCAGTTATCATTGAGACTCATTTATGAGGCCTATTTCATCTTTAGAGAATTCTCAGATGATAGAAAACTGATCTCTTCTGCTTTGGTATTACTTTTGACTGCGGCCCAATCTCAGAGCGGGCCAAGCTGAAATTGCTTTAATATTCTCTCAGTTTCAGCGTGTTGCTGCCATAGTATTTTGTATTACAACAGCACAGTCATGGGGTTGACTAACAAGAAAAAAAATAATCACGTTAACTTTAAATGATTAAACTTTGTAAAGTAGCACCCGTGACTCATGAGCAAGGCAGTGATGTCCAGTAGGCTAATGGGCTGCTCAATAGCCATAGAAAACCAAGTGTGAGTGGGTGTGTTTGATTAACCTCTAATTGCAGCTACTCCCCCAAAACTAATATCTTTTTAGTTAACCCTTGTGCTTACAGGAAACATTCTGTTTGACTAAACTGACTGCCACACTTAAAATGAGTAGAAAGGATCCAGTTGTAGATTAAAGTTGATTTACAGTAAATGTGTTTGAAGCAGTTTCATTCAGTTTGCTGTCTGTCTTTTGTTGTTTTACAATCCCTTTATAATGTATGGGCTTCATACACTATGCAGTGTCACTATTAGGTCTGGGTGATATGGCTGAAAAAAACTATCAATATATGATATATATTTCATTTTATATGATTTTAATGTTTTCATAAATAATTTATATCATCTCATATATATATATATATATATATATATCATGATATCATCATCACAGCTTGCCTGGAACACAATCAGTTGGCACTAAGATATTCAAAGCTTATCTACTGTTATTATCATTAAGTGTTTTGATATGTTTTGAAATGTGTGTGATTCTCTTCCCAGTGTGCCATTTATAGCTACAAATAATGAACAAAGTTTCATTGTGGCTAATGTCGAGGCCTCATGAACAGTGTTTATCCTTCTCCACGTGATGATTTGAGCTAAATTCTGGTGTCATTAGCAGACGTTGGCTCATAGCTGGGAGGCACTGGTGATGCTCAACGGTTAGCATTAAACTGCTAACGAAGCGCATGTGAAGCCATGCATACATGACATTTATTACATTAAACAACAACACCAGAGTGCTGCTTAGAGCA
Organism: Dicentrarchus labrax; assembly: GCF_905237075.1. Classification (NCBI taxonomy): domain Eukaryota; kingdom Metazoa; phylum Chordata; class Actinopteri; family Moronidae; genus Dicentrarchus; species Dicentrarchus labrax. The sequence continues at coordinate 10,323,051 of NW_026136709.1, read as the reverse complement.
AGACACTGATCCCTTGTTGGATAATGCATAATTACCCCAGACGTTGTAAAACTGGTACACACACACACACACACACACACACACACAGCCAATGAGTGACTAATACAATTAAATATACTGCGCATTGTGTCACAAACACACACTCAGTCATGAGATACCTTGATGTAATGCACATTCTCTATATTGTATTATTATATAAGTATTTATGAATAGCATATGGAATTTTTATCCAAACCATGTTACAATACACTCACACACGCATTGTTACAAAAGAGATCTCTTAGGGGAAACATACACAATTTTCTCATAACATAGTCCCTCAAATATTTTAGTAAATTTAGTAACTGTTATAAAATATAATACATGTATAATTCTTCTATTGTTTTTATTTTATGTAACAAGTCAGGCTCAACATACATACAGCATTCATACATGTGTGAATGGATCTCAATTTGCCCCATATATTTAGCTCAGTTGTTAACTTTTCAAAAGACAATGTAAGTGATTTAAAAGGTAATGATAAAGTAAAATAATCTCATGTATAATATAATATTGTTTTATAACTTTTTATTGTGCCCATTATTTCTCAAACGCTGCACTTAAGATGTAGATAGAGTTGCATGTTTCTAAGTGGTAAACACTGTCTGGTTATCAAAAGGATCCAAAGCCTGCAGTCACGCTAGGAGTTAGAGATCCCTATTTCTTTGTATGCCTTTGGGCTACAGTGATAGTGATCTCCTGCTGAGATGGAATTAACCATAAACTCATTTGCTGTGCCATGACCTGGATTATGGGAAAGGTGGGTCATGACAGATATGACATTGTCCTTATTAATATTCAAAAAAAACAATGGAGGATGATATGCTAGAAAATCAAAGGCTCAGCAGGTGGGGACTTGTCTAAGTTCTGTTAGCATTGAAGAAGATAAAGGATTACCACAGTGATTATCAATACGTCTACAGCCAAAACTACTGGAAAAAAATAAAGCAAATAAAACAACTTCAACCCATTCAATGTATTTATGGTAAAAGTTTTAACTGATTGCAGAAATAAGTCACTTCGAGTGCAATAAGCAATATATTCTTGGTATAAAGAAAAATGCTGTTGGTTTTTTTCTAGGGAGGAAAAAAAATAGTCCCCTTTTTATATTTATTGTCCCATTCTTTGTGCAAAACAACAAATCCAAAAACTTAGCGGTATACCTTTTGAAAATGACAGTTACATGTGTCACCTCTTAAATGAGACGGCGTAAATGACTCTGAGAGGCAGATTGCTTCCAGTCAAGTCCTGTCGACAACATATTTGCGATGCTGCATATTCATTATTAAAGAATCACCGGATATTTATGTGATACAGCGGCCGGAAAATAAAAAGAGAGGTAGGGAAACAGAGAAAGAGTGTGCATAGCATGTGGAGGCCATTATTTTTGGCGTGCTCCAAGGCTGGGAGAATTAGAAAATATCATTCTGTCAGGGTGATTTGATAGTGCGATGAAAAATGTCAGAAGTGGAGATGACAAATCATGGTGCTGAGGAGAGGGGACTGGGAGACAGGGGATGTCATTTGTCATGAGTGCCATTTGACTGCACCCCTCTCCTCCTCCCCCCCTTTCCCATCTGCCTCCTCTTCCACATCTCACCCTTTTCTCTTGCGCCCCTCACTCCTCAACTTCCTCCTCTTTTACCTCCTTCGTTGTCTGCCTGTCTCTCCCTTCCTTTCTCTTTTCATTGTAATGATCTATTTGAACACATTCTACCGTCTCTCATCTTTCTTCATCCTCCCTCTCATGCACCCTTACTCTGCCTGTCTCTCCCCAATATTACCTCGGTTTTTCCACCTACTTACATTAACAGCGGTACAGTCTTTCTAACTTTGTAAAAAATGTCACCCGTTTCTGACTCAGCACACGAGTAGAAAGGATTCAGATTTATTTAAATGTTTTGTTTTCTCCACATCATCTTTTCCTCTCTCCTCCCACTTCTTATTCTTCTTCCTTCCTTCACCTCCTCCTCCCAGAAATCTCTGTTCTTGGTGAATGGAAAGGATTAGACTGGCATACAGTGCTACACACACACACACACACACAAAAACACACACATGCACAAATGCACAGACATAGACATAAAGCGCACACCCACACACTTATATAAATACAAATGCACACATATGCACGGTCAAAATGTCAATGCCTGGTGACATTTCAGCATTTTATCTTGTATGCAGTCTATTTCTGATCTTGAAAAGAGGTTTGCAATGCAAGTTGCACCACAAACATTGCAATCAATTTCTTTTAGAATTTTTTATTTGTTTTACGCAGCTAGCAAAATCACAAAAATTAAAAAACATGTGACATGTGGCGACCGGACCGAAAGAAACCCTTTTTTTCGACGGATCAGCACACACAAATCCCAAACTCTACTGTACATATTCTGCCATTCTGCGTTCTCCAATGCAACATCATTTCGCAGTGATTATCAGGAATACACTTTGAAAATTCACTCATACTCCATTTTCTCTCGCTGATTGTCTGTCTCTCCCTCATTGCCCTCAATTCACCCTTTCCCTCCAACAGCATCTCCTGCAGTCCTTCCCTCACCCGTCCTTCCCCCTTGCTCCCCCCTATTTCCCCCTCCTTGGTCTATCAAACCCCTCCTTCCTTGTAGCCTCAAGGTGCTATGTATCTGTGTGTGTATGTGTTTGTGGGTGGGTGGGGGGTTGGGGTGTAAGAGAGAGGGGGGGGGATATTCCTGTATGCCTGTGCCTATATGTGAATGTATGTATATCTTTGTGCATTCTTGCATCTGATGCAGGGAAGGGAAGCATGGGGTGCGGGAGGGGTAAAGGCCAAGAGGGAAGGGGGGGAGCGAGGGGGTTTGCTTTGTTGGGTCATCCTCAGTGTAGCGTGGTCTGTAGCGCCGTCCAGGGCCTTAATGCTGGGGTAATTAAGGAACAGCTTCAAGGTTGCATGGACACAAGACAATCCAGGCCTAATGAAGTATCGATCGGCCGCATTGGGGCCCATGCTTGGACTAAGGCAAGCTGACATTCATTTAGAGCTGGGCCACTGCGGGGAGAGAAAACACACACACACACACGTACAGCACACACATACAGCACACATCACAAAAGCAGGCTGATGACAATATAAGAGACTCAACGGCACTCGGTTTTAATCACATGGGAAACAATGAAGAGCCTCGTTTAGAGCCGCTGGGTTTATCTGTGTGTGTGTGTGTGTGTATGTGTGTGTGTGTGTGTGTAGGTGTCCCTCTATCTCCCCATCACACTCTGAACAACCAATAGGAGGCTCAAAGCAATCTCCTACTGAAAACAGTACTGATTATACCAATGATGATTATGGTGATAATGATCGTCCTGCCATCAGCCCGGTCATTACTGTCTGTTGCATATAAAGAAAATGTGTCACACCTTACAATCAATGTCATCACCATTTTTTTTTTTCAACAGGAGGGTAATAACCCAATTCACACTATCTCAACCTATTATACTTACATTTTAATTTTCTCACATTTAGCAACCTGTCTGACAACCTAATCCAATGCAATTTGAGCCCAGGCTGTACAGCATGATACCCATATAGATTTTTTTTAATTAATACAGCTATAGGCAGATATAGACCTGTCAGTGGAGCAGCTCCTGAATTTGCCTTGATCGTCATCTTGAGTGTTATCTTTTCTTCATTAGAAGTCAAAGCCAAAAACAATACAAATACATATTTTACCTTGCGTGTTGGGCATTTAGCCGACAGTGTTAGTGACTCACACTGACTGAGCTGGTACATTTGAGGTTTCGGAGTCCTGTTCAGGGACACTTTGACCCGACACATGGCAGCTGCCTGCACAGTGTCCAGAAATCACACTGGTGACTTTTTTTTTTTAATGTTGTAAATGGTCTCCATTCATATCTGTCATTTCAAAAGATATGACATCTGCTCTTGAAACTTTTCCCATGAAAGCTTAATGTGTGCAGCAGCAGGACTCGGCTGGGGTAATGTACATTGTGTTCTTTGGACTGTACCTTTCATTCACTGCTGCATATTGTCTACTCACAGGCCTACATATTATAATCCATTAAACTGGAAAAAAATAAATAAATAAAAAGACTTCACTCTAGTTGCAACAATGATAGTCAATCAGATACATATTTATATATAGTTAGTGTATAGTAAGTGTATAGAAATTAACATTTAATATGGAGACACAAACAAGTAATCAGAAATCTACCAAGCTCTCAAAACCCTAACTGTGTGCACGTGCTTGCTTTTGTGCATTGTGTATATATAATATATATATATATACGGTATACTATATATGAATGGGTGCATGTGTGTGCATTGGTGTGTGTATGTGTGTGTTTGTCTGTGTATCCATAGGGTCCACTGTTACAGTTCCCACCTCAGCCAGAGGCTTGGTGATTATGTCTCTGATTGACATATGCTTGGATTCACATCTATTGGCCTACTTCTGCACTGATTGAAGACTTGACTTCTCATCGCCAGACAACTTTATCAAGGCAGTAATGGTCAGACAATCAGACTGACAGACAGAGACAAAAGAATAAAGAGGAGAGATAGAGAGACAGAGACACAGAAAGGACGGGTTGAACATGAATGATCTTGATTGTAATGGGTTTAAGTGCTGTTTTTCTTCAAAAACCGTGATGCAAAGACCCTAAATCTCCTTCTCTCTCCCATTCTGTTTCACACACACTGACAAACATACACATGTTCATAAACCGTGCCCAAAAAAAAAATCTATGAGCATAACTTTGCCATTAAAACATTCATAATTGCGCAAAAACTGCACTGCTTGCACTCTTTACTCCCACGACAATAGAGCTACATGTTCAGTGCCTATTATTTCTCGTCCTTGTATTCAAATGTATTTAAATGAGAGATGTTTAGATCCACTCTGCGCTGGCAAAACAGTCTAATGCTGAGAGCTGCGCAAAGATGAGGCACTGCTGTCCAACTTATATCTATAACCATGATTTTAAGGACGTAACCCCACTCTCACCCCCGCAGTCCAAGCAACTTTTAAACCTGCAGTTAAAGCGCTGACTTCACATTACTATGCCTCCCCCCTCCTCCCTTGATCTGGCGGCGTACTGTGAATTTTTGAGCAGCGCCAAAATGCTCTCATTTTAACTGATCGCTCCAATCATATGCAAATGTGGCAGGCAGGTGGGGGGATATCTTTCAGCGGTAATTGGCGGTTTTCTAATGGAGACTTCGGGTGTCAGTTGGAAATATGTTTTAAGCCTTAATGAGTTTTGACGGGTCAGATCAGAAAGCGCCTGGCACGCAACTGTGTGTATGTGTGTGTGTGTGTGTATGTGCATGCTTGTGTGTCTGCGCATGTGTCTACACTGCCACGCCGAACCTGATGCATTTTTAAACAGAACCAATTACCCCACATAGTGAGTTTTACTGAAACATTTTTATTGTGTAATACCCGTCACGTATAGAGACATCAGCATTCATTAAACTCACAGTCACAGCCAGGTGATATCCAAGGTAATCCAGAACAAAAGGGGAGAGAGATTCAAAACGGATGCTAAACGCAACTGACTCGGGAGGGTCAAATATAACCTTTCATATGATAATCGCATGCACTCATGCCAACTTCATAAAACTCATTTCAGGTGTTTCATAAAAATGTAAAATAAAATAACAAAGAAGACTGGATCAGAGTGTTTCACAAAGTGGGTGGTAGTTTCATGTTTAAAAAAAAAAGATGTTACGCAATTACAAATATGATACATCTTGCATTTCAAAATATATGTGAGAAATAAACTGCCTGTCATGGATGCTGGATACATACATACATACAAAACCTGGCTGATATACATTGGTTCAAATATATCTGTTTGTTTCTGTCCCTAAAGTTAAGTATCCATTGCCTAACCGTGATACAAGTATTGCTACAAAAAATTAACAACATTATTCACGTTGCACTGGTCAAAATGCAGGGACATCCAAAATCTCCCATTAATATGCATGTGTCTCTATCCCTGCAATTTACAAAGCAACTTATCATTTTGCCCCGCAATAAAAGTGCAGCAGAGGCAACAGATTGCTTTGACACTCCAAGTGGTTTTAGATTTATTGTGCATAATAAACACATGAGCAGGTTTTGAATGAAATCATCCAATGCATCTACATCTAGTTTTACTTTATCTGTAGTGGGTGCATGTATAAACGAATGGCTGAGTAGACGGCGGTACTTCGCCACTCTGATAGATCATAAATCATGTGAATTATAAATCACTGTTTGTTTGGACGTACAGGAGGGGGTTGAGGAGTGAAACTGCTGTCCAGTTTATAAAAGTGTGCATTAATAAGAGATGCCCTCCTGGGTGGTCGTAAATACAGAAACATGAGGTGGCAGCTGATGATTTGGGTTTCGAGAAGCAGATGATGACGGATTCTGCAGAGGGAATGGCTGCTAAAGTTTCTTCTACTGACACCACTTAAAAAAAATGTTAAACATTATAGTCCTGGATGCCAAATCAGTATTTGTGACCAGGAACAGCTCTTTCACAAAGCTGTACTCAGGGGAGCAGAGAGAACGACAAGGTGACTTAGTGTACTCGAAGACTGTTAAGTCAAGTGTCGTTGTGTTCTGAGGGTTATAAACTAGAATGTCATATGATGTGTTCAGTGTGGCCATTTCCTTTTAAAAGTCACATTGACAGTCTCTCAGTTTACTATCAGTAGGACGAGAATTGCTCTCCTGTCAATGCAACTGCCGTGTCTCATAATTTCACCTTAAAGATGGACCTGTTTGCATAAAAAGGGAAAAAAGTGTTTCTAATTAACTCCTGAAACATGAGTTCTCTGTGCTCTACAGTGCGCACACACAGAAAAGCAAGAGAGAATTCACATACCAAAGAGCTTTAGCTTGGTTAATTTAATTCAACCTTCATGACTTCTGCATTTCTTTTTAACTACAGATCAACCCCTTCATTGAAGCTTGAACTTCACCTTGACATAGTTGTCATGATTTGAATTGCGCAGAACTGACTGGAAATTAATAAATGTTAAAGATTATCCCCGAAGCTGTGGAAGAATGCAATATCTCTGAATGCTGCAGCCTGCAATAAAGGCTCTCTGTACCACTAAAGAGTTAAAAAGAATGTATTTAGCAGTACTTTGCTAAACAAACCTCCATGTCAATTTATGCCATGTGAAAAAGTAGGACAGCATAATCCTTTAGCACAAACCCAATCTGGGAGATCTGAAGAGTACGTGATTAATTCTTCGGTATTAATCATGTAATTCTTTCATATAAAACAAAGCTTAAGCCTTATTTGCTAAGATATTTGACCTTGGCGGAGAGTTAAGACATTACAGCTTGGATTTAAAATGCATCTAAAGATTAAAAATGATGGTTGACTATTACTGAAGATTATAAACCCAAGGAAAATTGCTTTTTCATTTTGAAACAAAACTGATTTTAGAAGGGAGCTACAGGGTCAGGTGGTATATGAGGTGACAACTTGAACTAGGATACAGTATATTTTCTCATCGATAGGAGGGTTAGATAGAAGACATGCTATATTCCTGTGTGTTATTTTATTTATTTTTTTCATAATTTACCCCCCACATTTCCCTGTTTTCACCCAAGCATAGAAATTAAAGTAATACCCTTGTAAGAGAAACAAGATTTGTTCTAAATTTATGCTTCACTGCTTGAGGCTACGCGGCACCTCAGACACACAGAGTTTATTTGATCTCTGCTCGTTGAGGGGAAAAAATCCTTTATGACTATCAAATGTGTCTCACTCTTTCCCCGTGAATCTTGTTTACCGATGCTGCCGTGTGTTTATCTGTGAATGAAAATGACTCTGGAGACACCATGCACTCCTTTGCCCCAACAACAACACATATTTCTTTCATTTCATGGTCTTTACAGAGAGTGAGAAAAAAGTAAAGTGAAAGTACAAGGTCGTTTTCAAAGACATCGGTTTTATAATTCATGCTGAAGTTAGATGCGGGTCTTCAACTTGAACCAGGGGCTTCGCCAAATGTTTTATTTAAATTCATTGGTCAAACAGTTCATATCTTTGGGGGCCTTCAATAGGAACTGTTTTCTATTCATATAAGTTCAATAAGAAAACTAATCAGAAAATAAGTAAACAACTTCCCTCAGCACAAGAAACACGAAAGCTTTTGTGTAGGTTATGCAACAGTCAATAATTTCATTGCAACTAAACAACCTCCCACTGCACCGCACACTCATTATAACCTGCCTGTGATCAGTCCTGCGTTGCATAATCCACACACAAACACACATAATCCATTTTATGTCAATAACATCTTCACTGAAACTTTTAGAAAATGGCCGACAGCAGCCTAGTTCTATAAAATGTTCTCATTTATCTATTTCATAAAATTGACACTTTGAAAACTTCAATAAACTGTCCTTAACATTATCATACATTCACTTTTAGTGTGATTGACCAAAAGTTACAGCAACAACAACACAAAACCGCCTCAATTTAAAACTTAGGTTAAGAAATTCTAACATTCGGTATCTAAACAATTACAGCTTTAAGTAAATAAACTATGAATAAATATGTTGTCTTGAGAGGGTTATTGTTTTAATATTAAATTTCAAAAAAGCCTATACAATTAGTGAAAGTTTAAAAAAAGATTTATGTGTTTTGAGTATGATGCAACATAAGAATTAATTGAGAAGGATGAAAAAAAGATAATTTACTTTTAATTTGAAGATGCATTTGGTTTCACTTGAAAGTGTGACCTTTGGCCTGTTGCATGGTAAGAATGATGATATGAAATAACTGTTAGGTTTGGGCAGTAAAGGATTTAGGTTATTTTTCCATTAGTATTTGGACTGAAGATTAAATAACTGCATCTTAACTCAAAGATGTTAAATTTAGCTCGGCATTCAGCTGATGAGTTTTATAATGACAGGGATAAAGATAAACCACAGAATATCATCATTCTTATAGTGGACTGCGTGTTCCTCCATCTTTTAGGGAGTCAGTACTGTAAACAGCAGGATTAATGATTATATCGGCTGGTAATAGGGCACCACTTCTATGAAATCACTGTGAAATGTCACTTAACCTAAAACAACTTCCCATTCAGATAAAAACAAGCTTGTTTTTGTTTGAATTAAAGTTATTTCATTCATTTCTGTTAATTGTAACTTGAGCTCTTAAAGTCTTGTTTCTCTCAGATGTTGGGGGCTTGACTTTGAAGGATGGGGCATTTGTAAAAAAAAAAAAAAGAATAAGAAAGCGGGGCCTGGCCTCTGAAGCAGATGAGCCCAAGGGACAGCTCGACACGACACGCACAAACAACTTGTGTTGACCTTGGGGCTCTGGGCAAAAGGCCTTTAAGGTGTATGCAAAAGCCGCACAGACAGCTCAAAAAGAAGGGTCTGCTTTTGAAGTGAAGTGTGTGAGTGTGTGTGTGTGTTTGTTGGGGGGAGAAGGGGATGCAGCGTGCATTTTTCAAAAGCAACCAAGGATACCCATAGGCCTGAATTCTATGAAGCTCTTTGATATGGGCGTCTCAGAGTGTTTATAATTACAAACAAACCCGATCATGATTAAAACATTGCTACAGAGCACAGAGGTGGCCAGGGAGAACTGATCTGACCCTCTGTGTGTGTGAGTGGAGCGTGTGTGTGTGTGTGTGTGTGTGTGTGTGTGTTCGTGTTTGTGTATGAGCATGAGCTTGGCATCCGGCAGCAACAGGGGTGGCCTTAAATCTCACATTGACATCATCAACTGTCGCCGACGTGAAGGCGAGCCGTAATGACACGCGATCAGCATGTCACACCTGGAGGGCTGACAGCCAACAGCGCTCATGTCTCTCAGCATGTATATTATGTGTGTGTGTGTGTGTGTGTGTGTGTGTGTGTGTGTGTGTGTGTGTCTATATGAGTTTTCATCATGGCCATGTTTCAAACAGAGCATGTTTCAAAGGGAAGACTAATCCTCAGAAATGAGGCATGAGATCAATATTCCCATGTTTAATTGGATGCCGACTGATTTGGTTCAGAAATAGTCGACACGACATCCCTCTGTCATGCCAATATAGGCCCACATGTCTGCCAATTTCAATCTTGAGGAAAGCGTGTAAGAAAAAAGGGAGACAGACAGACCGGCAGACGGACAGACAGACCGTAAAAGTAAAAAGAGTGGAATTGGGACTTGACTTCAAAGTGTTAGGACGTTATGATTGCTCCAGCCATTTAAGGAGTGGTTGGGGAGAGAGGAAAACCTCAGGGGGTCGTCCCATCATCATATGCCCCACTTGCCGCTGTGATTTGGTGATTTTTGTCCGGAAGCCATGTTTTGAGAGGAGCAGGAGGGAGTTTGGGAGGTGGGAGGAGGAGAGGGGAGGGTATGGGAGGGGTGGGGTGGTGGGGGGTTGAAGGGGCTGAAGAGAAAAGAGGGGAGGAAGACAAGGACAGAAGGAAAGAAGGAGTCAAAAAAAAAGAAAAAAAAAAAGATGGGTGGGTGGGTGGGGAGGAGTGTCCGGGACCACTGTCAAATGGTTGAGGTGTTACCATGGCGACAGTAATGAAGGGTCTCAGGACACCCTGGGGGGATGGAGGAGGAGGAGGAGGGGCCTGGGCAGGGGTGGAGGAGGGAGAAGAGAGAGTGATGGTGGAGAGGATGGGGGGGGGGCTCAGAAATTGAAAGCTGGAGAGGGAGGAAAGGGCCTGCAGGCTTTTATATTTATTTTTTTTACGCTCAGACAAACTGACTATGTTGACACACATTATGCTACAATGCTGTCATGGAAATGTACTCTATGATGTGTTGTTAACATTCACACATCACATAATTCTGTGTAAACTGTTCAGAAAAAGCACAACTTTGGCGTGCTTGCAGGGTTGTCTATCTTGCATTTGCAAGCTGAATAAAAAAAATCGACTGAATACAAGTCTCCTTTATTTTGGGTAAAAAGTAATCATACATGTGAATCTGTTTGGATAAATGCAGCCCACATTATATTTTCCGTATGGAATAGACATTAACAAGGTAGAAGACAACAAACGATCAAGTGGCATAATTTCCAAATGCAGAAAGTAAATATGTAACCATTTTTGGCTATTTAAAATTCCCTTTCCGTCATAGCCAGCTCCCATGAATGGCCTCACACATAATTTTAAATAGCCACTGCACCATTCTAACTACCATCTGAAGTGTAGATTTACTTGTTGCAATTAAGACAGCATTTTAGACTTTATTTTCAGGAGCCAACTACCTTCCCCTCCAACAGTATATCATTTCACACCCTCCCTGCATTCTCACACCTGTTCTTGTTATAATCTTCCTTTGTTTTCAAGGCTCTGACCTTTGCACACTTCACGATTGTTTGCTCGTAATTTTGGATTCAAACTGATTTCACTTTCACATTAATTATTAGTTGTTGACTAAATGCTTAAAAATGTAAAAGTAAGTTTATATGATAACAACTATGATAGCTAAAAAAAAGTTTCATTAAGTTTCACAAGTTGTTATGACTTTATATAATTAAATATACATTTTATATTTTGTCCAAATAAGGGAGGTAAAAACTAACAACTGAATATTTTGATTCTAGCATAGATCATTACAACAACGGGTGTGTTGTTGTAAGAAAACACACGTATATTTACATAATGGCTCTTTTTTAGTGCTTGCATGTATATACAGTAGAAACACAATCACACAGTTTCCCCGATCAAGCTAAGCAGGAAGCAGATCTTAAACAGAACCAAATACAGTATGTTCAGTATGTTAATTATGCATGGAAACTGTCTATCGGTTCCATGAACTCTGGCTCGGGAGTTAAATGGGATGTGGTCCTACTGCTGGTCAGTTCCCACATGTCAAGAATAGTAATATGTTTTAATGAGCCTGCTTTTCAGGGTGAGAGACTAAAACTTCTAATTTTGGCATGGCCTGAAAATGATGAAGAACCTCTGTCTTAAAATAAGCATGAGTTCTGCAATCCAGGGTGGCCCTCAACAGAAATTTACAGAGCAGCATGTGTTTGGAAAAAATGCACCCTTTGTTAATATACTGTATAGAGCATGTTTGTTGGATCAGCCATTGATACTTTACCCTGTGGTTTGTCATTGTAGTCAACAAAGACCAACAATTAATATCTATTGATCTCTCTAATTATGAAATTATATTAAATGCCTTCCTTTGTTAGTTAACTAATCCAAAACAAAAGACTAAGCTCATGATCAAGAGAGACAAACTGTGGTTTTATAATGAATGCATACAACTCTGATTTATAATTTACACTTTCAACTGCAACACACTTTTTTATCAGCATGCCTGTAGAGGGAGATTAAACTCCTAGCTTACAAATAGAAAACATTTTATTTTGAACAAATAAAAACACGTACATGCAATAATATTCATTTTATTTGATATACTGTAATCAGATGTGCACTTAATGCTGCCTGTAAAGCCGTCTAAGAGCCAATAATCTTGCCCTGGAGGTGATCTTTAGCTGAACTTGAGCTGATCTCGCTGTGTGGTCTTAGTAAAAGTCTAAACAGATCCACAAGGCTCTCTGCAGCCTGAGATCCCTCATTGCTCATCGATAGAGTGATCAATACGTGGACATGTGGGTATTGACTAGGGTAATGATGATAGCTGTACAACCGCAAAGCCACACACACATATGGAAATACAGTATGTACACACACACACACACACACATACCTCAGACAGGCTCACACACACACACACACATACCTCAGACAGGCTCACACAAATACACACACACACACACACACACACACACACACACACACACACACACACACACACACACACACACACACACACACACACACACACACACACACACACACACACACACACGCAGCCTCCCAAAGTGATCTTAAAAGGCTACTTGGGTACAGAGATGGATTTAAGCTGAATGAACGTACGTGTGTGTGTGCGCGTGTGCGCGTGTGCGCGTGTGCGCGTGTGCGCACGTGTGTGCGTGTGTGCGCGTGTCTGCAGGTACAGTGTGTGTGCTTGTCCGTGTGTGTGTGTCATAACAAATAAACAGCACTCCTCTTGTCAATGGTTATTATGGACTTTCCAAGGTACCTCTTTACTTGCTCTATAGTGACCCTGACATGGCAGTGAGTGACATTCATCGACTAGCTGACCCAGACTGACTCAGACCATAATTTCACTCTATCAATCGCTTTTTTTCCTCCTTTGATTTACTTCAATTGCAACTGTGACAATAGAATCTTCCAAATATTAAAAAGAAATGACTGCTTTTAAGAGGTCATTTAAACAAGTTGGCTTCGACTGCGAGTTTGGACCGAAAAATAGGTTAGGGGTCTGTTTTTGGCACTTCCCCACTGGACAAAAGAAGCAATATAATTTAATGAGCCCCAGTCGTGTGATAAAAGATTAAATTACTCATTTGTGTTCTGAAAAAAAAGGAAAAAGTAGAGAGACTTGGGTCAAATAGGATTGAGTTTTAGAGGGTTGTTTTATCCTACTTGGAGCACTGAAGCATCTGGCACTATCCTGTGAGGAGGTATTCTGTTCAACACTGGAATTGAATTAAACACTTCACTAAATTCTTTCCTCACTACTCCTCCAAGGAGCTGTGTTTTGTTGTGATTGGAATCACTTTAATCAAGAAAACAAATCCAAATCACTTTTCCATTCAGGTTAAAACGAGCCCTAAAAATGATTCTTAAAAGCAATATTTCACCCAGCTAAATACAATTTAGAGGAGAAACAGAGACGGCAAGGTGCAAAAGGTACGCATTGATCACCAATCAGAAAATGCCCTCACGGCAAAGAGGAGGGCACCTTAATTCATTAAAATAATCTCGGCATGTCTTGATGTTGGTTTCAGCTGTGACACACATCAAGGCATTGTTCAGGGAGGTCCAATAAAAGCAACACTGACTTAACAGGCAATTGTGTCTGTCTTGCTGCGAGCGCACTCTTAGTCACGGACAGTGAGTTTATTGGGCGGATCAGTGTCAGGAGCACATGCACGCACACACACACACAGACACACAGACACACACATACACTGGCTTTAATAAGCCCACACTTTAATTTAGGCCCCGTCACTACAATGAGGCTTCCAACATCAGACAGCAAATTGTTCTTGTTCAATGAAAAAAAAACATCCTGTCTTCTTGTCTGGAAAGAACGACTGGCGGACAAAACAAAAGGAGGAGTGAGGGAGGCGGGGAGGGGAGGGAAGGGGAGGGGGGGGACAGTGAGTGTGCAGCCATGTGTGTGCATGCTGGCATGGATTTGTATGCGTGTGTGTGTGTGTGTGTGTGTGTGTGTGTGTGTGTGTGTGTGTGTGTGTATATATATATTTGTGCAGGACTGCAGTGTGTGCAGACAGAGCGGGGACAGGGAGTTGTGTGTGCATCCACCACCATGCACACCTGGTGCTTCTACAAATGTATGTACGCATGTGCGTTTTTCTGTCTACATATGCATACTGTATGTGTGTACTTGTGCGTGTTGCAAACTATCAGGCGGGTGTGTGAGAGTACTCCAAGCAGAAGTATGTGTGGGTGAGTGTGTGTGGGGGGTGTTCAATGTCTCTACAGCCTCTTGAATATGTTCAGTTAAATAAGCCGATTGTTCTTTAAAAGCTTAATCAAACCCTAATTAGCATAGCTGTAATTGCACTTGCCTCGTGGCTGTGGCCCATTGACATGGATTCCCATGTTAATTATTGTAATTGCCTCACTAATGCTATGAATACTTCAAAGTTATGCAAATTGTGATGATGAGTAATCCACCAAGTGTTTGAAATGGCTGTCATTATACACACACGCACACGCGCACAAGCTGATTGTGAATCGTTGGATATATTTCTTTCTGATGGTAACACATTGACACACAGGTGAAGATATAACACACACAAAGACATATTCATCCGCAGTTATTGAACGCAAGTACATGAACTCACACAAGTTAATACAAAAGGGACACACACACACACACACACACACACACACAGGCATTAACATTAACCAACATCCCCCCCCCGCCCACACACAATCCTACTCTCAGATCAAAGTGTTAAATCATAAAGATGAGAAGCTCTCAAAGAGTCTAACACTTCAAGCAGGGTGGTGGTTGTATTAGTACAAAGAATTAATGAGGGCGCACAAATACACTCGCCCTCTCACTCGCACAGTCACACACACAGAAACGCACACTCAAACACACTCTCCATGGCAGAGACGCAGCATGTCGGACTATTCTATGGACTAATTACCCTTGGTTCATCTCTCTCATCTCTCTTACTCACTCACTCCCTCAAACCGACACATACACACACGCACACACATCAATGAAGGCCTGTTGACTGCTGTAATCCCATGCTAATACTCCAGGGAGTCAAATCAATGTGACCCCACAGTCTTTGTGCATAAAGCGGCGCTATAATGAGGTTGGTGTTGGAACGCGTATGCCCACACACACAGACAGACAAACAAACACACACACACACACACACACACTTGTTTTTGCATAAATGTTGATCTTTCCCTCAAAGTTAGGATTCGTGACTCAGTAAATGAGGGGTCTCAAAAGTGTGTGTTCATGTAGTACAAAGAGAAAATGTAAGGAGAAATTTCAAAAATATAACAAATGTCGACAGTGTGAAGCTGCTCATAGTGTCTGCCATCACAGACACACATTATCTTACCTGTTTAAGGAGGTGGAGGTTGTAGTGGGTAACAGGGGCCTCATGTTTTCTTTTGAAATCATTTTTGTGATCAATGATTTTTGATTTTGAACATTTTTGAAATAACATTTGCTTCATATGACTTAATTCAAGATCAGGATTGCATAGGAAAATATTTCGTGCAGGCCTCTCACCCAACCAGATACCATATCTGTTTCCAATTTGACATAGCTGCATTTGATAGATTTTTTAATTCAGAAGTTGTTCAATAGAACACAAAGTTCTGTAGAAGTTGTACAGGGAATAAAAATGAAAGGGGTCAAGTGGAAAACGTTTCTTCACATAATAGACTGTGCGAGCTATTTCTGTGTAAATGTATTCCTATCTAAAATAAACGCACATGCCGTACAATCATAAAAGCTCTATTTTATATACAATCAAGTTCAAATATGCCTTTTTTCATGCATGCTTTTAATAAGCACACATTCAACTGGGCCAAGTGTAGCCAAGCATATTTGCATAATGTGCACTGTACACTGCTGTAGCTGCTTGTGCACTTGCAAATGTAATAACCCATACATGCTTGGAATGAATGATTAATGTCATCACGTTCAATAACTTCTCATACTGACAGGGAAGTGTTTACTCATATTTCAAAAAATTAAATAGCTGACACTATGTTTAGTTTGTTTTTGGTAAAAGTTGTTTTTGATTTTTGGTGAAAATTTCTTATATTGTCTTAGATAACAGTACATACTGCATACCACACAGTGCATTGATCACATATCATTGTGGTAGTACAGTTTCCACAGTGTACAGTGTTTCCTCTAGGATTTTTTTTTTTTTAGCAGTGGGGCCTGTCCGAACAAACGCCCCCGCCCCTGTCGGCAAACATTTTACGTATGAAACAGAACTGACAGTTCGCTGCAACACAAACAATTATATTTACCGTTTTAATGTTTCCAGATGTTTGATATCAGGACGTTGAGCTGAGAACTGACCAGTTGAACGTTGTCCAATTAAAACGGACCCACCGCGGTGACGTTTTTGGTGGAGCTGTTAGTTTAATAGTCGACTTGAAAGAAAGCAAACGTTTTAACAATAAGCTACATCAACAACAGTATGTGGAGTTAAACTGGACAGCCCCAATAACCTCTGAATCGTTCTACTTGTTGTTAAATTGCAATGTGAGCGGCAGCCAACGGGGGTGCATTATGTCGGCAGGATCATTTAAAAGGCAACCGTGACTACATTGTGCGTCTTCCCCATTTCTGATACCGTGGTGGCAGAAATTTAACAAAATCAACATAGAGGAAACACTGGTGTAACAATGTTATACTATCATGCTTTTAATGCTAATTGGTTTTATTTTCGCTTTAACTGAACTTTTTGTTGTACTGTAGATGAAAAATACAATACAAAGAAATGGAAGCGGGTATGGTCACTGTGGTGTTGATGGGGACAGCAGATAAAGAGGGCACACACATTCATATACATACATAGACACATGCCTCACCCACACACACTCACACAAACAAACACACACACACACACACACACACACACACACACATAGTGACACAGTCCACACGGACAGCTCCCAGGAGAGTGCCACTACAACTTCCACCACTTTATTATTGGTCAATTTGGAGGCTTCTTTCACAGGGGTGACATGGCTTAGGAGATGTCACAGCCCAACCAATCAATACCACTCTGAAAGCTCAGGACCCACAGCCTGTGTGTGTGGTTGTGCGTGCGTGCATGCGTGTGTGTGTGTGTGTGTGTGTGTGTGTGTGTGTGTGTGTGTGTGTGTGTGTGTGTGTGTGTGTGTGTGTGTGTGTGTGTGTGTGTGTGAGTTGCTGAAAGCGGCAGCAGCTGCGGCTGGACTCTACCCTTCTGACCTGTTTACCGGACAGTAATTACATGGGAAGAGACGTCAGTCCAGCTCCTGCTGACCAGCACGACTAATGAAGTAAAACACAGACAGATAGGCAAAGATAAGGGCAGACAGAAAGACAGGCTAGACAAGAGACAGACAGACAGATATACAGACAAACATATAGACGGACACATGGGTAATGCTGTGTATTTATTTGTTTGCATATGTGCACGCACGCCTGTGCCTCTGTATATGCCTGTGTGAATGTGTGCATGTGCGCTCATGTACGTCCTGCACATACCTATATGTGCGTTGTTTCGCCTGTGGCAGGATAGGCCTGACTAGTGCATGAACAAGCCTCACAGCATGTAAGCAATCCCAGGCGTGAGTTTCCCTGACAAACCTATTGATTCTATGGATTTCCACCCAAAGTTGTGATAATGATACATCATGGGCGGATTTGGCAGGACAGACTGCTGGGGGAAGAGGTGGCAAAGCAATTTGCAGCTGTAAAGACTAAAGGGGGACTCTGATTACTAATACCCCCAACGAAACAAAAAGAGAAGGAGAAATATATCCCTCTATCTCTCTGTCCATCCCTCTATCCCTTTCCTCTCCTTGGGTGTCTTGTTTCCTGGTGTGTCGATATGGATGTATGAATTTGTTACAGATGGATCCGGCACAATGGATTGGCTTTGCTGCTTTGTTAAGGATAAGGGGTGCGCAGGCATCATAGACTTTGCTGTGTTTAGTGTGTGAGCAGCAAGAATGGAGCTCATAGATAAACCCATTGTACGTATGTGGGCCGTTTTTCTTTTCCAGCCTCAGAGCATCTTATCTTAGCGGCTGAATCCCGAGGTGTTTTGTAATATTAAAACTATCTTTCACTTTCTGGCTGAAAGGTATTTTAAATAAATGTATGAGTTCTTCTTTTCACACTACATTGCTGTACAGTACCGTACATCAGCTGTAAGATTTAACAGCACGTACTTTTATGAGTTGTAGATTCCAGAGTGATGCAATGCGTTCAGAGTAGCAAAGCACACTCCTTTAGGATATTAAGATGAAGGTTTCCAGGTATTACACAATGTGAGCTGCAAGTTAAAGGTCCGTGTCATGTACTTAATGTTTGTATCTCAGTCGGCTGGCATGTATGAAACAGAGGCAGTTGTTCTGTAGCAAGGGCAGGTTATTTCGAGTTTATAATGCAATTCTGAGGAAAACCTTACAGTATGGAACATAATCCCCATGAGTGAAAGTATACCCGAACGACTTTTAATTCAGAGTTCCTGAACAAAAATAACTATCTTTTAAGCCTCTTAAAAATGCTGAAAAATTAGATTTGTGATGCGCCGGTGCAAAAACACAAGTTTGCATGAAAGGCAATAATTTATGGCCCATATTTCACTCTGATTAAAAACCTAAGCAGCGATTATAGTGACTACTCAGCAATCTTCTCTGACATCAAGGCATGTTTTTTCCCCTCATTCTAATCCACTACATTATAATTATTCAGTCATTTCAACTTTCATAGGGGAAAAATAATCATCTTTTGGTTATGCAAATGACTGGGCCACTGAAAAGGCCCTCCTTGGCAGATGGCTGGTATTTAAAATGGGGTATGTGGTCATTTGGGTATTTCTGTCATGAAATAGATCTTTGATTTAATGAAATAGGGGCTTAGGCTCATTCTGTAGAATATACAATACAATTACTTTATAACCACCATCTCTGATTATAGTAAGTATATTGTCTGTCTGTGTGTGTATGTGTGTGTGTATGTGTGTGCGCGCATCCTAGTGGCTGTTATGTTCTATATATGTGAAGACTTCAGTTCTGCTGCATTTTATTCAACACTTGGTGACCCATATAAACATACTTAATCACAATTTGCTAGGTATCTGATTGCAATTATTGATGAACCTTGTTATTCATTAATCCTAAATTACTTCTGCAGTGTCATCTGCAATTTACTGCAAAACAGATTGTGTAGAAGAATTGCTAACTGCAACCCAGCAGTTACATCTTTCAAAAAGGTCTTCTGCCAGACCACAACATTTTAATTTTCATATTCCTTCCAACTTATGAAACAAAATGGTTATGGACATTAAACTAAAGGTGTGTCAGATTTCTGTGGGGACCACTTTTTGAGAGAGAGAGAGAGAGAGAGAGAGAGAGAGAGAGAGAGAGAGAGAGAGAGAGAGAGAGAGATAGAGAGATAGATAGATAGATAGATAGATAGATAGATAGATAGATAGATAGATAGATAGATAGATAGATAGATAGATAGATAGATAGATAGATAGATAGATAGATAGATAGATAGATAGATAGATACTCCTGTGTAGCTGGTTTACCACTCTTATTTATTCCCCAGTCATAAAAGAACACACAGTCTGCAGCCCCTTTGTCTTTAAAGGAGAGTGTCTAGCTGCCAGTTGGGTATCCAATCCCCAGCCGTTACGGCCAAATCAGGATAATAACACCTCCCTTTAAACCAAATGACCGCAGCGTGGGACTGCCAGCTAAAATTAATTCCACCTCTGACCAGAGGCGAGAATACCCCACTGCTTAACCCCCTCTACACACTCGCGTGCACACAAAACACACACTTAAGCTCTTACACACACAAACACACACACACACTTAAGCACTTACATGCACACGCAGGCTGAAGCATGCATGCACACAAGCACACATACTGAATATGGAGTAGTCCTTATTTGCTCTCACTGCTCACTATTCAGTCTTGATCACAAGCCTGTCAGCAGACACCAAGCTGCAGCATTTGACCAAACTGTGTGCATTTAAGGAAAGCACTTTTTTTTTCTTCTTATCTGGCTCTGTAATCGAACACTGAACTTTGAAATTAAAAAATAACCGTATCCACAAAAAGTTACAGATTGCATGCAAATAAGGGAGAAGCTAAATTTGGTCCTCTTTTGTCTTTTAAGACAAACATCAATGGAAAAGAAGGCAGTTTGTCATTTTAAGCTTTGATTTTCCTTTAAA
The DNA here is from genome assembly GCF_905237075.1 of Dicentrarchus labrax. Taxonomy (NCBI): domain Eukaryota; kingdom Metazoa; phylum Chordata; class Actinopteri; family Moronidae; genus Dicentrarchus; species Dicentrarchus labrax. The sequence goes on along the minus strand of NW_026136709.1, from coordinate 10,302,454 downwards.
TAGACCGTCTGATAAAACTTCCCCAGAATGGAAACTTTTAATTGCCCCAAAACTTCCACATTAGGAAACTATTTATACAGCAACATATACTGTTTTGTGAGGTGAGGAGGTGTGCTGCTGCTGCTAAAATGTGTAAGTTTTGAATGGAACACTTGATACCACAGCATTAGCTCCCCTCTCCAGCAATATTGATTTACAACATCGATATAGGCTGGCTCCCTCTTAATACATTTAAACTCTAAAACCAGCAATATGTCACAGCTACTTGACTGTGATTCTTCAAAATAAACACTATGTTCTAAAAACACTGTATGATGCCTTGGGTTTTGTTTTATTCTGGCTGGTTGTTAAGTGACCTTTTGTTAACTCATATTTAAGTGACATTCGTTCTCCTGTCTCGGGGCACACTTTGTCTTTGTTACCAACGGTTGCAACTATTCAAATGTCCATGTTCTTCATGCTTCACACAATCATCGAACCAATAGAGGCTCTGCCGTCTGCGGCCTTTGAGGTGTTTATGCGCAGACAGAGGTAGAAAATGATCAAGATTCATTGCTGTTCATTTGTCTTCACAAAACCATAGGAAAGTCCAGCTGCTGCCAAATTTGATTCAGGGTTCAGTGATTTTCTGATGAAGATATAGAGGATGTGAGTGGTGTGAGGTGATTTTTAAGATTCAGACTTGTTTTACATACATAGGTCTATGTCTAATCAGATGCATTATTATACTGTATGTTGTGTAAGACTTCTCACTTAGGTGGTGAGCATGTGCGTGTGAGAATATGGATTTGTGCCCCCCTGTGTGTGTATGTGTTGTTTCTAGGGCAAGTCTAAACTCATGTCATGTTGATTAGCTGTAGGTGTTAACACACTAGATACTGCCTCATCTCATTCTCCTCCTGACTGATCAATGTCACTCCGTCTCACCTTCTTGTCCTCTTCATCACGCCTTCCACTCTCTCTTTGTCTCTCCAGTTTGCATTTGATACATTATCATTCTTAAATTTTTTTATCATAAAGAAAAAGCATATATACTGTATGTATGTATAAATATTTTTGGGCAAAGTTTGGTGGTGAGATTTCAGCTTGTTGCTAATTGTTCCTTTTCAGCTGCCAGAGGCTTGTAAGCATGCAGGCACCAACAGATTGTAGGCTCTCAGCTGCCAGCCTCCCACCAACTGCCTTTGTGCCACTGCCACTTGACATCTCCATTCGCTGTGTGTGATGATGTAAATAATTACACTCAATTAGCACTTAATTAACAATGCTGAAACAAAAGGACAAGTCCCTGGGCGCAGCTCTTCTTCTCTCTCTGTACATTGCTCTCTCGCTCTCTCCACACACACATCAGGGAAAACAAAACATGTCAGCTTTTGACAATGTGCCATCTGTCCTCGAGCCAACAGATAGGCTTAGACACACGCACACACAGATACAGCCCCTCAGCGCCCATAAGACATGCAGAAACACTAATCGGGTCCTTAGGCGAACATAATTACAGCTTGCCATGTTAATTACCTAACAATTAGCAGCCGTCTTTTCCAAGGGGCAATCAATGAATTAGCTTGTGATTCCCATGTTGAGTTGCCAGAAGAGCCCTCCCATTCACGCTCTCCTCACTTCTCCCAATTATTCAACGACAATTATTCTGCACACACATACATACACATATATACGCAGTGGTAAAACATATAGAATAGCACCATCATGGGACATAAAAAAAAGGAATTAATTCACACTTGGCCCAATTAGCTTATTCTATATCCCAAGGTGGATTGTAAAACCGTTTTACACCTTCAGTAAGCAAAGTGGTCAAGAATTTCATTTCTCCTTCTCTATACGCACCTAATGCCTGAGGGCAGCAGTTTAAAATTCAATGTAAAACAGGCTGAG